>NC_142515.1:15827222-15984166 GCF_057876585.1 Rhinolophus sinicus
TGGTTTTTCCTGTACTTTCTGTAAATGTTGTTGGACCATCTGATGAAAGAAGTATTACCCCATTCTCCCTGTAGCAACCTCAGAAACTCCAGAAGAGATGCTCCTCCATCCTAAAGGGAGAAACCATCCGGACTTTCCAGAGAGCAGAGGCAACATTAAGTTGGGGGTCTTGGTGCTCTGTGACCCAGCTCATCCAATCTGCTTAAGCCACCAGAGCACCATGCTGGGGTTGCTGCTGGCTGCTCTGCCACTATCTTTGAAAAGCAAGCCGCTCTGTTGCTTATTCCAAACAGGGCAAATGCCTCAAGAGCAACTGTGATGCCAAGATATCCCATCTGTGAAGCTCCCAAGGTGCTCAGAGACCAGGAAGGGTTTTTCTACCCCATCCTGTGAGCTCAAAAGTGGGAGAAGTCCCTCTGAGCCAACATGCAGCCTTTTTGTTGGATGTCACGTGTGGTGAAACATCAGGGATGTAATTCCCCTGAGGAAATCCCATTCCAAGCAGGGAAGGGTTTGCTGGCCTCTCTGCAAGGGCAATGGGGATTATCCACCCTGAACGTTGGGATGGGATAGTCTGCTGAGTGCAGGCAGCCAGCAAGCCAGGCTAATTTCCTCTGCTGGCACAGCCACAGCAACAGCAAACCTTGGCAGCCCTGTTTGACCTGGATCACTGATGTGAAATGCTCGTCATGGCCTGGCAAGGCCTCTAGATTCCGCTTTGTTCTGCCAGCGGCCTTCTCTGCATACCCCATCAATCCCTGTAACCCGCTCCTTATTGCCTGGCTGCACGGGTGGCTCAGGTTGTCTCTGAGCTGCCTGAAGCCTGCAGTCTGCTTCCACAGCTGGTGTCAGAAATCCCTCTCTAGTACCCAGGGCATCAGGGAATCTGAGACTTTCCATCTGGGCACCAGGATGGAAAGAGATCCTTGGCCTTGCTCTTCTTGACCTGGAGAAATATGACCTTCTGAAGTAGCCCAACAGTAAGAAATCAGTTGATGTAGAATGTAAACCTGCTTCTGATTTGGATTGATAGCCTGTGCTGCCATGTCAGCTAGAAATACGTTTTCCTCCAGCTGGTTGGCTGATTCCCACAGCTTCCAATCAATGATGGTGACTTTGAGATACCTGGGAACTTCATGTCCTCTTTCAACTTTGGCACCTGGCTATTTGAATTGCTTTCGTGGGTGGGATCACAGCTAGAGAAACTGAGATACAAGTGTCACCAGAAATGATGATTTTCCTTGGTTCTTGTCTTCTTGAAGGAAGAAATTTAGTCAAGAGACCAGGTTCAAGTAAGCAGCAGACAGCAAAGTTTATTTGCAAAGCAAGTACACTCCGAGCATAGAGCAGGCTGACCCGAGGGTGGGTAGGATCCCAGAGTCTCTGGGACCCTGACCTTTTATCCTATAGATTGGGCTATCCTCCACCTCCCATTTCCTGTATTTCTGTTTTGTTTTGTTTTGTTTTCCTCATTCTGCTTGTCTCCTTCATCCTCGTGTGTTGCATTAGCCCAAGTCTCTGTTCTGGCTACTGGCTTCACTGCGTTTGTAACAGGATGGTGATGATGCCACAGGGTTACCTGTGGGGGCCTCTTAGTTCCTCCTCCTCCTGCTCATATCTATCTTCCTACCTACTCTGTCACAAGGAGATGAAGTAACCCATTCAAGGTCACAGAGCTAGTCAATGGCAGAGCTGGAAAGCAGAGGAGGAAACAAGACGGGCCCCAGGCCTGACTCAGTATGATTTTCAACGTGGGACTCGATACTCTACGCGCTTTCCCTTCACGTCCTAACTCACACTTGTCATGAACAGTGTTCGCCCTTGTTATTGCTGCCTCGTACGTTGTGTGTATTGTGAGCACACGTGGTTCTGGCCTGTAAGACGTGTGCAGTCTGCAGTTCTTTCAGAATACCACCCTGATGTGTGTCCTTCCACCTGCTTTGAAGACCTGCTTCTTTCCTATTCCCTTCTTCTGATAGCTTCCGTATTTAGGACATAATGAAGACCCCTTTGGCAGTTCATAAATGTGCACTGACAAGGACAGACTGAACAGGGAGAAGGGGTGGCAAGGAAGGCTGGGCGGAGGGGAGATGAGAGAGTGAAGCAGGACCTGCAACCCCTGCCTCCCTATCCTCTCTCAGCTGCTAATTAGCTGTGGGACATGGTGCCAGCCTTGGGCTCTCAGGGCTTCCTTTTGCGCCTCCAGGATGGAGAGCCCCCTACTGGTGAACTCTCAGCATTGAGTTCTTTCTCCTCTACACCTGACTTCTCTGAAGCGATGCTTTCTGTTGTTTGTTTTCTTCGATTCCACGTCTCCTCCCTCTCAGCTTTGTTTCCCATTTCCTAGAAACTACTGTTGAATAGTGAGTGCTTTTAACAAATAACTTTTTAAAAGTTATGTGCCCTTCCACAGAAGGTCTACTCAGTCAGTTCTTTATTGCTTCACCTCTTTACAAAAACCAAGTGAAACGACTGATGCAACTATAAAGCCTTTTCTCTAAGGAAGTAAATAGAACTTTCCTCCAAGGCGCTGCCTCGTGGTCACACAGCTCAGAGATTTTTGGTGACTTGCCTGAGGTGATACAAACTGTAATCCGTGTATGCAGGACTCAAATTCGGGTTGATGGGCTGAACCCAAACCCTTAACCACCGCACTCTCCCACCTTTTGGGCATGACAGTGAGATGAAAGGGTCAGGAAATACCTGAGAAAGTGTCAAGAAAGGAAGATATTGCCCATCATGGTGAGGATTCTAAATATGGATCTAGTTGGGTGTCTTTGGGCCACTTCACCAAGATCTAACTCACCGCCTTCATCCCCTCTGTCTGTTCCCACATGCTTCCCAGACCTCAAGAAAATGTGTCTCTGACAGTTCATCAGATTAGCAGGGATCAGACTTAAGGCTGTGTCTCTCCTTGCAAGGTTGACAAAGATGTGTGTTAAATCCCACCTGCCCCCTAGATCATTGTGTTTTCCTTTTGCATTAAGTGAAAATTCAGACACATTTTCATCTTCATTTCACCCAGAGCTTCTTTGGCAGTGGTTCCTATCGCCTTAGATTTTAGTTTCTCTCTTTCCCCCATATCACCCTAACTCCTGTAAGAGTTGAGCTGGGAGTTGAGTTAATGCTTCGAAACAGATTTGCAAGACACCCAGGAAGGAGAGTTTGCAACGTTAGAAGGTCTTTTTAAAATTTAGAACAAAATGGAAAAGCAAATCAACACTTCCTGATTTTATCCTATTTGTAAGTTTGGGTTTTTTTAAATCAGGACTCCTCCTTTCTAAATCAGACTGTATTCGTGTTATGTGAAAAATATGATTGGAAAAAAAATCCTATAAATAAAGTAAAAGGATATTCAAGGCTCATAATGCAAAAATCCTAGCTCCTCTCCTGACTATAACTTTGAAACCTGAACTATTCAATTCCATTAAATTGCTCCCAATTTACATATTGAAAACAGAGCCCAGATAGACTCAAGTATAGTCCTTTCCAAATTAGGATTTATCTGGTCTCCACTCTGGGCTCCGAGCAAATTGGGTCTCTTAGCCCTGCCTCTCTCCCTCGTGCATAGAGCAATCACACCCTTCCTCTCGTGGGCTTCACAGATGTGGTCAGAGGGCACAGAGGCTGGGCAGCTGCCCGATTCCAACAATTATCTCCATGGGCCCTATCGTTGCTGGAATGTGAAAAAAGGTGAATAATAAGCAGACTGGAATGGCCTCATCCGGCCTCTCCCCAATGCCACAGAGGGCTTACAAAGATGTTTGGGGTATCACGTGGCAAGAAAATTGCCCGGAAGAGACCTTCCGAAGAGTCTCTGAGAGACTTAACACTGTGATCAGCAGGAAAGCTATAAAAATGGAAGAAGAAAATAAAAAGAGAAGGTCAGACAGTACAAATAGAGAGTCTCAAGGTAGTGTTAGATGAAGATTTAAAATATCTGAGGATAGATGGTCCAAAACACAGAGATCATTTTAAAAAATAGACAAAACTGAAGACATGTACCGTAAGCTATAGTACAAAGAGAAGAGAATTCTTCTAATATCCAAATGCTTAAGATACTTGATGTTTATTTGACAGGTACAGTGTCTCATAATGAAATTTACACCTCTTCTCACTTCTCCCTGTAAACCACTCTCCCATGCGTATATGAAACAAAAAGATAAATATTTGACCTTGCCCACTAATATTTGTCCCTTCCCTTTGCTATCTCTAGAGTTTCTGTTTTTAGCCAGTTGATTCTCAGGTACTCAGCAATGTATAATCAGGAGTTAGATGATACTTTTACTGCTAATAATAATTAATAATAATAATAATGACAAGAGCCGCTAAGATCATTGAGGGCTTACTGTGTACCAGGCACTGTTCTAAGCATTTTGTAAATATGAACTCATTCGTCCTGTACCTTCCTCCCAGGATTAAATGTCCACCTTATATAAAAGAAAGTGGAGGCATCAACAGTCTATTTTGCATGTCCAAGGTCATGCGGCTCAAAAACGAAAGCATACTAGAGAAGCTGGAAAAATCAGAAAACTGAGGCTGCTGGGCTCAGTCAGTCCATATAACATGGGCTTGAAAGGAGAGAGAAAAGCCAAATGGGCTACGCATTGAGAAAGACTGGGGAAAACACATGTGAGAACGAATTAAGGAGAGAAAAGATGTTTTTTAGAAACATTGCGATAGATTGTGAATTGGACCAAATTCAATGTTCTTCAAGGGACACAATGAAACATTGAGCTTCCTTTTATAGTAGTCTCTGAGTTGGACTGGTTCTCAGGCCATAGCTCCATAGAGACTGGGACATAAAAGGACCCGACTTTTATGAGAGTTACACATCTAAAGTGCTTTACGGTTTCACATGTGCCATCTCACAGTTAAGCACCATAATCTTGTGAAGATAAAATGTAGTGAGGATGTACATTTGCAGGGAGAGAGCAGGGAAGAGGGAGGGTACTCCAAATTGCTTAGAAACAAGGTGGCTCCTCTGGTAGTTAAACTATGAAACCAACCAGCAGTGGGCTCATTCATTTGACAAATATTTACAGAGCACCTACTATGTGTCAGGAGCTGTTCTACGTGATGGGATATATAGCAATGAAGACAATAAACATCTGGGGCAGGGCTTACATTCTAGTAGGAGAGAAAGAAAATAAGCAAATAAATGAGTATTTACCATGATGTCAGTTAGTAGCTGATCCAGTGGCTCTGAGCAAAGATTTGCAAAGTCATCCTAAGGAGATTAGATACCTCCCAGCTCAGCAAAGTCCCACTTTCATGTATAGGATTGAATGTGCCCATCACCAGAAGGGAAGGAGGCTGAGGAACTATAGAGGAATGGAAAAGGGAGAGTTACAAGAGACCATTTTCAGCAGAGCCTACCAAAAAACTACAGAAGAGACATATTTCAAATCAAGCTCTACCCCCTCCTAGCTGTGAGCCTTTGGGCCGCTCACTTATTCTCCCTGTATCTCAGTTTCCTCAGCTACAGTCATACTGCTGACCTCTTAGGTTTGGGGTACGCATTAGGCAATACCTGTAACATATTTACCACACAGAGTGCAGTAAATGTTGCTGCCATCAGTGTCATTGCAGTGTCTCTATGACAAAGCTGCTGGCTCCAGGAGAATAGGTGGCACTCATGAAGCTGGCTGTGAAGACGGGCTAACATGTATGACAAGAACCCAGCTTGGTGACCGTGGGCCTGACTGTTGATCCCAAGCCCCAAACACTTAGAGTGAGGGCTAGTACGGAGCTCAGCACAGATAGAAAATGCCTTTCAGAGAAACCAGCATCAGGTCGTCTGTACGTTTCTCTATATTCAAAAGTCTTCTTGCTTAATTCTGTTCTTCACAAAGAAAAGCACCAGCCATCATTACCAAGCACAAACTGGGTGACAACACGAAACTCATGCCCTAGAGAATACAAGGACATCAATAGCAAAAGGCCAAACTCAGTTCCCTGCCTCAAGGAGCTAACTGACCACCGAGCTGGGAACAGAGATCTACGTGAACTCTTGGGTCAAAAATCCCAAAGCAGCACAAGACGAGGTCAAGCCATGGAGTGCTCCCTAAGCACCCAGAGGAGGATAAGACAAATGTTTCCTTGAGAGAAACCTGAGCGCATTTTTGTGGGGCTCCTCTTATGTGCCAGCCACCAAAACGCATGTTGTCATTTACTCCTTCCCCATCCTCCCTGGGGATAGATATTTAAGCCCATTTTAGAGATGAAAAAACTAAGTTTCAGAGACGTTGAATGACTTGGTCAAAGTATGTTGTCCAGCTATTCAGAGACTACCCCAGGATACAAATTCATTTCTGACCTCAGACCCTTTGTTATTTTCCCTATTACAAGGAGACAATACAGTGTTACAGTCCGCGTGTGGTGGGATCCAGGGACAGAGCTGGGATTTCAATTCATCTACCCATGATTTGGGCAAATTATTGTACCTCCTTGTGCCTGTTCTCTCAGTTATAGAATATGTTACATGACAATATCTGTCCCACAGGTTGCTGAGAATTAAATGACATAATCCTGGTTTAGTGCATAGGTGACAATAAGCGTTGGCTGTGATATCAAACAAGGTCACACCACTGTTGCCATCCGCTCTACTCAGTGCTGCTGCCCTAAGACAACTGTAAAGATCTGAAGACCAGAACCCGGGTCAGAAGAGGTACTTTGAGAAGGGAGGGAAAGGAGCCATTATGGGGACAACTGGGGCATATGCCTGGACGACGGAATCCCAGGGTCTGGTAGATCCCACCTGCCAGCTACCTGGTGTCCTTCAGGAGCTGTGCTGCTCGGAATGGGCTCTGGAGGAACTTAATGGTCCTTTTAGCAGAGGCTGTCATTGCTCCGCTCATGTGCCCCCTGCACTCACCATCTTGCATCCCTGCTGTGCTCTGCCTAAGGGCTCACTCTGGCTGCAGGAATGAGACTACATAAGGAACTACATAGAGAAGGCCTGACGTAGGTGGATGTCTTACCATGTTCCTTGCTTCCTGGAGCAGGACAGGTCTGAAGCAAGTTCTCCATCACCTGCCAGAGGCCCCCAGCGAAATGGAATTCCCCTTGTCCTCACAGTAACCTGCTCATTAATACATCCTGCATTGGCTTCCTTCCCTTTCCTCTCTCACTTCCCTACTTGTGTTTCCTGGGATCGCCGAAATCCTAGTTTCAGGGTCTGCTTTAGGGGGAACCCAGCTCACTGGCTCAGGGCACAGTTCTAACTTAGGTCACCCATCATCCCTCTCTTGGCTCCTTTTCCCGCTGGGACTTACAATGACAGCCTTTTAGCTTCTGAATAGAGCTGATTACCAAATGCTCAGTCTGCTTCTAACAGGGACTGGAACTAAATCTATGTCATCCGCCAGTTGACCAGTTTTTCATAAACACCTTAATAAGGCGCCCCCAGCTCCAACACCACCCCGACCACCTGCTCAGTATGGAGTTCTCACACCCTTGGTTACCTGGATGGTCTTCTCAGGGGAGGACAGGAGGAAGCAGTCAGTTTTGTAATATCTCTGAGCTAAGGCGAGTTTGAGCCAAGCATTTAGGAAAAACCAGATTTCCTGAATCAGCAAAGGTTTGTGCTAAATGATTATTTTATGAAGTGACCCACTGAGAAAGGAGAGCTTCACAGTAGCAGTTTAAGAGATTTCTTGGGAGAAGAGAAAAATGTCGTATTCTGTCTCGTTAGCTGATTCTAAGTGATTAAGGAAGTCTCCCATGCTGCCAGCTGAACTTTAAGCAAAATGCAAAACAGGTCTTTGCAAAGGTGTAACAGAATTGATTCATTTAGAAAATATTTATTCAGCACCTACTATGTGCCTTGATACGCACTGGTCTGGGCAACAGGGATAAAGTAGTGAAAATAAACAAAACAACAACAAAAATACCCACAAAGTCTCTGCCCTCATGAAGTGTAGTTGCATCAAAAAATAACAAGTGGTATCAAAATATAATGGCTTTAAGCAATAACCATGAGCTCTACTTTCTGTAGGTTAGCAATTTGGGCGGGACTCAGCTGGACTGTTTTTCTACTTGTCTCCCCTGGGGTCTCTCTTGCAACTGCAGGCATTTTGTGCCTGGATTGGGGCAGCATGGTCTAAAATGGCCAGACTCCCACCTGGCAGGTGGTGCTAGTTCTCAGCTGGTTGGTCGGGCAGGCCTCTGCTGAGATAGCTTATGTCTGCTCACATGGTCTTTCTTTCTCCAGTAGGCTAGCCTCAGAAATTCTATAATGTCCTGTCTACAACATTCTGTTGGTCAAAACCAGTCACAAGTCCAGCCCAGATGTAAGGGGTTACTCCATCTCTTGATGGGAAATGCTTCCAAGATACATTGCAAATGACATGGATACGGTTTAAGGAGGAATCTGTGACCGTTTTTAGAAAAATCTGCGTATTTGAATAGTAGAAACAAACAGCAAATATATCACGAGGCTTAGGCAGAAGTTTTCACCCCTGCTTCCACATAAAAATTATCTGGATCCAATCAAATCAGGCGTTGGAACCTGGGAATCCACCTGATTAATCAGCTCCCCAAGTGGTTCTGATTTGCAGCTGACTTTGAGAACCAGTGGTTGAAGTGCACTGAAGGGAAAATCAAGGGGGTCAGGGAATCTAGAGCAATGAGAGAGTTGTGGAATTTGTGGGAGTCAAGGAAAGACTCTATGCAGAGGAAGCATTTGAGCTCAAGCCTAAGTGAAACATGAGAGCCTTGGTGCCATTGGAAAAGGAAAGGAAAGAGCAGGTGAAAATACTCTGAAGCTGGAGGTGGAGAAGAGGCTGGGGTGGCAGGAACAGATGTGGTAGAAGACGTCTGGAAGAAAGGTCCAGGCCTTGGACACAGAGCCCTGGAGGAAAGTTCTATTTACTTTCACGGAGACAAGTCTTTACAGTTGGATCAGTTGCTTCACTTGGTGTTTGTAAAGAGGTGAAGCAAGAAAGAACTGACTGAGTAGACCTTCTGTGGAAGGGCACACAACTTTTATAAAGTTATTTTTTAAAAGCACTCACTATTCAACAGTAGTTTCTAGGAAATGGGAAACAAAGCTGAGAGGGAGGAGATGTGGAATCGAAGAAAACAAACAACAGAAAGCATCGCTTCAGAGAAGTCAGGTGTAGAGGAGAAAGAACTCAATGCTGAGAGTTCACCAGTAGGGGGCTCTCCATCCTGGAGGCGCAAAAGGAAGCCCTGAGAGCCCAAGGCTGGCACCATGTCCCACAGCTAATTAGCAGCTGAGAGAGGATAGGGAGGCAGGGGTTGCAGGTCCTGCTTCACTCACTCGTCTCCCCCTTCGCCCAGCCTTCCTTGCCACCCCTTCTCCCTGCTCAGTCTGTCCTTGTCAGCACACATTTATGAACTGCCAGAGGGGTCTTCATCATTTTACTTCCTCCCACCCCCCGCCCCCAAAAGTGTCTAACTTACTGCCTAGGTGGTAGCTTCCCTAGAAGAAGCCAGCTCAGTGTAGTGTTACATCACACACCAGCTTCTGTGTCCTCACTGGAGGCAGCAGCATAATGGGACCCTGATGAAGCTGTCTTAGAAGGTAATTAGAATGTGGTATGGCCCAGTTCCCAGTGATGGTGCGCCAGGCAAGGAGGGATACCCTGTTTCCCCAGAAATAAGACCTAGCTGGACCATCAGTTCTAATGCGTCTTTTGGAGCAAAAATTAATATAAGACCCAGTATTATATTGTATTATATTATATTATATTGTATTATTGTATTATATTATATTATATTATATTATATTATATTATATTATATTATATTATATTATATTATATTATATGAGACCTGGTCCTATGTTATATTAAAATAAGACCAGGTCTTATATTAATTTTTGCTCCAAAAGATGCATTAGAGCCGATGGTCCAGCTAGGTCTTATTTTAGGGGAAACACGGTAGTTCCGGAGAAGAGAAAGCTAAGGCCCAGACACAGAACTGCAATCCCATCAAGGGCTGGCCAGCAAATGAAAAATGGTCAGTGTCCCCTCCCCAGAAACTTCATGGCTGAAGATTCCACCAGCCTCTTTCCAGCTCATGGTGAGACCCAAGTAGGCATCAGAATTGTCACTGCACTGGGAGCTGCCAGGCCACAGCCTCCCTGCGTGCCCCTGCCTACGGGCTCTGAGTCCTTGCATCAGAATTAAGGAGGAAGAGGATGGCTGTTAAATAGGCAGAATCCTAGGGCCCTCTCCAAACCCACTGAATCAGAGTCTATGGGCTTGAGCCCTGAGATTGCTTATTTTGAACAATCTCAGGTAATGCTGTTGCAAGTTTAAAATCACACATTTAAACAAAAATGTAAATGCAATTCTCAACTCCCCAGCAACCAAGTGAATTTCTCTCTCATCAGCCTGGCAGGAAATCCCAAACCCCAAACCCTTTTCCAGAACATATCACTACATAGGAGGCCCCAGAACAACTGTGAACCCCAACTCTGGCAGAAAGTGGACATTTCCCCAAGGAAGTGTTTTCAATAAGCTTGGAAAACAATTTACTCTGCAGCCTCTTAGCTCTCCATGGATTAGAAGGATCTTACTAAACTCGAATGAGACCCCCATGACCAGGGGTCCTAGCTGGCTTGAGCCCACTTCCCAGACTTGGGCCTGGACATTGTTGATGGAAATTCCTGAACAGAGTTCTGGGAGAGGAGAGGAGCAAGGAAAGGCCTTGCTCCATTTCTCATAAGGGAAAAGGTTTTGCACAAGCTGGTTCTGTTGGAGACACAGATTTTAATCAGATGGGGTATGAGGATGATGGTGAGAAGTGTGGAAGGAGGAGAAAGCCACTGAGACACCCAGGGCCTGCAGAGTTCTTTTCTTCTTTTTTTTCTTCTTTCTCTTTCCCCATTTCTCTCTCCTCTTACTCTCCTTTTTCCTGTGCTCTCTTCCTTTTTATTTCTTTTTGTGTGTCTCCCTTCCCCTCCTATTTTCACTTTCCTTTTCCCTTCCTCTCTCCCTCTCTCTCTGTCTCTTGTCTTCCGTTTCATTTTCTCCTTCCCTCCTCTCCTCACCTTCCCCTCCATTTTGCAACAAACATTTACCAGTATCCACTCAGTGGACAACACAGAAGAAAGAGAAACACACCATCCCTGTCCTCTAGGAGTTCCTAACTCAGGTCCAAAGAATAGGCGATCGCAATTCAGTTACAAGTGGTACGGTAGGGACACCTAAAACAGACTTCAGCTCAAGGAAGCGATGGCTGACAGCTAAGAGGTAAACATGCCGCGGGTCTGCAAAGGGTAGAGAGTGCTCCAAGCCAGTGGAGGTTCCTAATTCAAGAGAAAGCATGGCACCTCTGAGAGATCGTGAGGGTCCAGGACCGCCATGCATGGTTGTGTAGGTCGTGCCATCCTGGGGCACAGGCCTTCCTTTCACGCAGGGAGTCTCCTGTGTTTGGTCCCTATATTGACAGGAGTGTCCTGCCCGTTTCTGTGACTGTTACGCTTCTACATGATACATTAGTGAAAGTTTGGGACAAGAACAATAAAGCAGGAACTTAATAAGTACAAGCATTGTTCCCTGTTGGTTTGTTCAGGGATGTTGCCCCATAGTCTCAGCCTCTCCCCAGGCTGAAGCTCAGCAGATCTAACCGAATCTGGGATTCCTTCCCCAGCACTTGATGCTCTGTGTGCGTGTGTCACGCCTGTCTTCAGTTTAGCCTCTCTTCCCTGAAGTCACCCACGCCCTGGGGCTGGAATGCTTGGAAATGTTTAGTTTCCCAGTACTCCCAGCCAACACTTACCTAGTGATGCTTCATTAGCATTTAGAGAATCACTTATTCTCACCTTCAGAAAGAGGAGACGTTTGATATAGTGAATTCTTTTTTTCAGAGTTTGGCTCCGTATCTGAGCCAAATGCACTTTAAACAGTTAGTTTAAACATTTAAGAGACATTTGCATACTTTCCCAGTAATTAAAACTCATTTAACTGATCGGAGAGATAATTCTCAGTGGCAGCCAAGATGGCCTCAAACAGCAGCAACTCTTCCTTCACCTTTAGAGCTAAAAACCACAGGAAAACTAAAGGTTGCCTCTCAACATTCTGATTGGAATGGTATCAATTCAACTTTGCCCATCAGAATTCTTCAACGGAAGGGTCACTTGGCAACAGAAATGAGATTCTGAAATATTTAGGAAAATTGGTATACACTATTGTTATCTTCGGGGAAGACGTTTCAAAATGAGAGGGGACGTCATCTTCTTTGCATAGAGAACGTATTTGTTTGCAAATAAAGTAGATGAGGGAAAAGGTTCCCCCAGCTTTTAAAATTAGCATTCTCGGAAAAGGGAAAAAAGAAAAGGTGTTTGTGCCCTTCGATGAGTATGACAAGGGAGAGAAATGGATTCTCCTGCAATAGCCTGTCCCCAGGTATGGAGTGGGGCTAGAAGTCACCAGAGACCCAAAGGCGTGACTTGACTCAGAGCCGTGGACACAGAGACTGGGAGACCTGGAGGACGGTCCTGCGCAAACTCTCATTCTAGAAATGACAAAGCAGGCTCAGTGAAGGCATGTGACTTCCCCAAGTCACAGAGCAAATCAGTGGCAGTGCTGAGATGAGTCCCCTAGACGACCTAATCTTCTGTGAAGAACTTTATTCAACACCACGATGCTCCCTGATTTGTTGTCTTTTAGTTCATTGATTCACAAGGGCTCAACTCTGTGTGGATCCAGAGAAAGTAAATGGCACGGTCCCCACCCACAAAGAGCCTGTGATTCTTTTACGCATCCTAAAATAATAGCGTGACTGTGCTTGAGCTAGTCCACTGACCCGAGGAGAAACCTTTAGGTTGTATTTAACACAACACCTTTCCGAAATACAAACAAATTAGCCTAATTCACAACTACTGTTTCCTGGGAATTTACTGGGATCAGTGGGAGACAATGGCTTTAAAAATGGAGGTCAAAAGCTGATAGAGAAGAAAAATGCTTCCTTCTCTCTGTATAACAGAAATAGAAATGTGTGTGTGTGTGTGTGTGTGTGTGTGTGTGTGTGATTTTAGGCACATATGGCACATATTTCACACATGCATAGATTTTTGAAATCAGACATATTGGGCTCAATTATTGACTCTGAGAACATCTATTGTGTGTCCTTGGCCAAAGGAGATAACCTCTGTCAGCATCATTTTCTCTATGTCTGAAATGAGAATAACAACCTAACAATCCCTGACAGGGAAACTTGGTGTGAGGACTGAGCAAGGCAGAGAATGTGACATCCTGTACCTGGTGGACAAAGGAAAGGTCAGCTTCTCTTTTAGGGGGCAGTTATTGGTAGAGAGAGTGGAGAAAGGAGCTGTATACTTTCTACTCTCCCATATTCTTTACATTCTCTAGGATTAAGATGTTTTCAATCGTGAAACAGAAGGGAGGAGACAGAAAGGAGCTTCATTAAGGATGAAAAATGGCGACAATCTTGAAAACAAGCTTGTTGACAGAATGTGGGTACATTTTCAGAATAATTAACAGGAAAGCCAGGACTGAGGAAATTAATTGCTATTGGTACAACTGCCTTCTAAATGGTGGTGACCTCAAGGCTGATGCACAAGGAGCACTCAGTTTCTCAGTGGGGACAGCGGAGGCCTCTGTTGATAAACGGCTTGCTGCCCTGGGGGACTAAGAAGGTGATTCTGTCCATCATAACAGTATCTTCCTAAGATGGGAATGAATATTTATTAAGCCCCTACCAGGTGCTCAGGCTATGCTAACTGCGTCTGCACGTACAAATTTAAATATCTTATCAATATTCTAAATTAGGTGTATAGATCTCTATTTTACAGCTGAGGAAATTGAGGGCTGAGAACTTAACTTGCCCGAGGGCTCATGTTTGGAAGCCGATAGCCATGTAAGGATCCAAGCCTGTGTAGCTCCAAAGCTTCTGCTCTTTCCTCTCTATAAGACCACCTTCCATGAAGTGTGCAGACTTAGGTCGCTAGGGGCCAGGGTCTCCCTTTATTATGCTATTTGTCCTAGGTTTTAGAACTACTTAGTAGCTAAGTGACTTTGGCAAGTTATTTAACCTGTCTGATTTCCACCTCAATTTCCACATTTATAACCATTTGGTGATTTCGAAGACGTCATTTCCATCCTACAGGGATGCTGAGAAATTTAGAGCCTATACACCACCTATCCTCATTCAGATTGCTGCCAGAGCCTAACTTCACTGGGTGAAGAATTAGTGGAGATATATATATAGGAAAATGTGTGTGTATGTGTGTGTGTGCACGCGCGCATGTGTGCGTGCATATGAGTGTTGGGATAATAGGTATAAAACTCAAGTTCCGTATTATTTCCTTTCCTCAGAGTCAACTGAGTCCTTATTCATTAACCTGGAGTTTAGCCGAAGTTTCTCAACATTCTTTGTCCATATTTTCTATGGCATCTCCTCACTGCAGGAGACTAGGAGAGCTGAATAAATGGCTGAGAGCCTGGTAACCCACAGGATCCAGGATTTGATGAACACTAATGAACCTGAGAAAAAATACAACCTTGAGTCCAGTCCTTGGGAAAACTACAGGGAGAAGCTGCGCATGGCAGGGGACTGCCAAACCTGACTAGTGGATGAAAACTTATAGCAACTATGGTGGAATGAAAACAGCATGGACTTTGGAGACCCTCCAGAATTGCTGGCTGAACGGCCGTTAGCAAGGACTCTTCTAAAGGGCAGTCTCAGGGACTCCTCTTGGTCCAGCAAAACTTCCTCACAACTGCACTGTCTGAACTCTTGTCTTAGCCCTCCTTCCTTCCTTCTCCTTTCTGAGATGTCAGCCCTGTAACATGGGCTGAAGGCTTTCCTTGCCCTGTGTGCCTATGAGAATTGGCTGGACATTAGTAAGTTATTGTGATGCCCTGCAGAGGAATAAAGAGAAACTAAAGGTGGTCAATGAATAGCTAAGGGCTGAATGTGAGAGTCAGGTGGCCTGGTTAGTAGCCTGAAGGAGGTCCTGATCTCCTGCAAAAGAAGAATGGATGATAACATTCAGTTTCTTCCTAGGACTGTATTAATATATTTACTCCCTTCCACTCTGTAATAATATAGTCCAAAGAGACCTGGGCCTTGCAGGTGTCCCACAGAGTGTCTCATTGGACCACTGCATTGATGTTATCATGTTTCTTGACCTGTACAAGCAAGAAGTGGTGCCTGTCCTAAAGGCCTTGGTAAGACACATTGCTAAGGATGGTGGGAGCTCAACCCTATGAATATCAGGGATCTATCATTTCAGAATGGTTTCCAGGGATCTAGTGATTAAGGATATATAATGATATCCTGCCAAAGTAAAAGACAAATGGCTACCTCTTGCATTCCCTACCACAAAAAAGCACAGTATCTGGTGGACTTTTTTGACTTCTGGAGGCAAGACATTCCATAGCTAAGCACATTGCTCCTGCTGGATACTGAATGACATGGAAAGACGCCCGCTGTGAGTGGAGCCAGAGCAGGAAAGAGCT
Organism: Rhinolophus sinicus; assembly: GCF_057876585.1. Lineage (NCBI taxonomy): Eukaryota > Metazoa > Chordata > Mammalia > Chiroptera > Rhinolophidae > Rhinolophus > Rhinolophus sinicus. The sequence continues at coordinate 15,842,681 of NC_142515.1, forward strand.
CTGCAGCATCTCCAAGCTGCGATACCAGCATTTCGGTAAATTGTGCCATACGAACCCACAAACACTGTGGGATCACATGTGTCAGTGGGGTAAAAAGATACCATGTGGACTTTATGGAAAGCACCAATGGAAGAACCACCAGCTAGACCCCTGGGGTTTGGGAGCAAGGCCGTGACACCTGCAGGGAGAATTACATACATTGGGAGAAACTTTTCTTATATTGTTACTGGGTCGTGGTAGAGATGGAATGCTTGACCATTGGCCACTAAGTGGTCGTGTGTCCATAACTGCTTACTCTGAATTCAGTTCTACTAAACCCACAAGTCATGGTCAGATAGGTGCAGGAGCTGTCCATCCATAAAGTGGTACATCTGGGATTGAGTCAGGCAGAATAGGACAAGGGGCACAAGTAAGATGCACAGACAAGTAGTCCAATGCCCCATGTTATCCATCACAGTTTATGAGTGGTCCCTTCTGGCTGTACATATGGCCATAGAGAGGGAATGGTAGTTCCCTCTCCAGCTAAAGGGGGAGAAAAACACCCAATCTTGGCTTACAGGTGGATCAGCCTGGGCTGTGGGTGCATGCAAATCATGGGTAATGAATGACTGCATTACAGAAGTGGCCCTGAAAAACAGTGGAGAGTGACAATCTTCTCACTGGGTAGAACTGTGAGCAAGTGTACCTAGTCATCTCCTTTGTGGGGACAGATAAGTGTCTCAACAGGAGAATATATTCCTTGGTTGGCTGCTCAGAAGTTAGGAAGAAAAAACTGAAAGATGGATTGGAAGGATGTCCATGGTAGAGACATGTGAATAGACATATCAGTGTGGACCTCAGATGTCTATATCTCACACTGAAACCAACCAGAAAGCATACGCCACAGAAGAGACACTGAACAACCCAGTAGACACGATGATGCAGCCACTGATGTTAGCCAGCCTTCCACTTCAGCCATCCCAGAACTGGACTGATGGGCGCATGAACAGAGTGGCCCTGGGGGCAGAGACAGAGGCGATGAATGGGCCCAGGGTGATGGCCTCCCTCTAAGGCACCTCTTGTCATTCACTCTCAGGGCACTTCATATTTCTCCTGTGCTGCACATACCACAATTGTAACTAAATCTCATCCTTTTCCCTAAATGAAGACTGAGGGGAAAAAACACCTCTCTCTGGATTAGGCATTTCATAATTTTTCTTTGTGTGGCTGAGAGAACCTTTATGAAGGGGCACATGGTCTCTTTTTTATTCCAGCGGTCCCCGAGGTTTCAATCTGGAAGGAGGAAAGAATAATAATTGGATTTACTTACTCTGGGGAAAAGGGCTCTGCAGCTTATAGGTACTGGAGAAGCTGTGTTTTTTTTTTTCTTTTCTTTCATCGCTTGAGAATGTACTGTCCTTGAGAACTAATAATGTCCTCAGCAATGTGAATATGTGCATGGATCAACAAGTATCAAGTTAATTAAAAATATTTATTTATGAAAATAAACAGCAAGCAGCCAGCAGCCAGAAAAAAAAAAAAAAATATATATATATATATATATATATATATATATATATATATATATATATATATATATGCAATGCATCCTGGCAGGCAAACCATGCAGGAAGATGTAATGTTCCCCCACCCAGGCCTGTGACAGCTGGAGCTGCAAATCCCCTTCCCCATGCTGGAATGTCTAGGTATCTCTACTGCCTCGCCAAATTTCTAGGAAACTGGTCCTGACCCAAAGACTCTCACTTTGGAAATCATATGCTGAGAATAAGAGAGGGAAAACTGGGTTGCTCATCAATGACCACCTCACATGAAGAAGGGGGGAGCTTCCATGGGGAAAGATACAGGAAGAGCTTGAAGCTGAGGGGAGAACGGAGCCCCTTTAGGAAGGGGTTGTCTTGAATGCTACTTTTCCACTGAGTTTTGGAAAAGTTGTATTCAGCACATAGCTTTGATTCCTTTCCTGTATGGCCTTTGCCCTTTTTTAAAAGTACACATTTTATTGAAAATACAATATAAATGCCAGAACATATATACCTAAGTATACAACTCAATGAATTTCATTTTATTACCATATGATATACACACCACACACACACACACACACACACACACACACACACACAAAGAGAGAGAGGCTGCTGACCTCTGAAGGAAAGGGAAAAACAGATGCGTGGAATACATAATGAATTAATAGAATGTGTATTCTTTCTTGATATCTGTCTTGTCTGGCAAGAATATAATCTCCCTGAGGACCAGGGCAAACTTGCCTTTTGCACTACTGTGATCTAATTAAATAGCTTAGTGTGTAGCATATAATAAGTAATCAGTACATTTTAGCTATTTTTTGGAAAGGACAAAGGAAAAAATAGAAGAGGCAACATGAAGAGAAAATACCCCTCCGAGGATCAGTAATATAAGAACAAACCACAATTATCAAAGTGTCTTGCACCTGACAGACTGCCCTGGAGCAGAATCAAGCATTTCTAAAACTTATCAGTTTGTTCATTTTCATTCTCTACCTTTCATATTCCTCTGTCCCAGTAGAAAGGGAAATGTAAATCTTCTCATATTAGAGGCTCCTGGCCTCAGTGGATTCCATGTGGTATTGAGTGGATGGTTAAAAGAAAAATTCAAAGAGGGACCAGGGGAGTGGCTTATGTGAAGTAACTGTAATAGTCAAATTAAAGCTATAAATCAACTATGCAAATAAGCCTGTGTCCAGGGCAGAATTGCAATTAAACAGCCGGCAGAAGAAAACTTAATAAGCCCTGCCTCTCCTTCTATTACCTTGTGAGTTAGTTTCTGAGAGCTCAGGTCTTGTGGGAAGACTGAGAAAGTGTAGCTCCAAGCATTCCAGTAGCTCTCACAGCAACTGTACTGGGACTTGGCAGCATTCTAACCCTCCAAGAAGGATTGAGATTGAGCAGTTTGCATCTGTGTCTCCATCAAAAGGCATTAAATATGCATCTGATCAAAGTAGTGGTTAGGAATATGAAGCACCTATGGGGAAAGTTTGCTTGAAATTATAGCCATGTGTACATTCCTTCCTTCTGAAATGGCTTTCAGACTAAAATTCTCCCAAGAGAATTGGTTAGAGAACGGGAGACCATAAAAAGAATGGTTGTCAAGAGTTTTAGGGAAGAGTGGATCAAAAGTAAAGATCAGTTACCAAAGATGGGACTCAGTCCTACCCATGGAATTTAATTTGTACCATTTGTTGGTGGCCATAGAATCATAGAAGCTAAGTGGCCATCCATCCTGGTTTGCCCAAGACAGTACCATTTTATATCTATTATTCCAATATAATTGTTATTAGTACCCTGTTTCATTCTTAAATAATTGTGCAATGGTTAGGATGATAAATTATATAGCTATCACACAAAGTTACGATCTTCAAAAACCATTCACCTTTCAGGTAAGTCAAGGAATTTAAGAAGTCTCAGAATCATAGCCCAGACATTTATTCATTAATGATGAGTCTGGTAAGTTTCCGGTCTCTGGAATTATTCAGGCAGAGACTAGATAAGGAGATGAGGTAAAGGAGAGTAAGACAGCAAATAGAGACCAATGACAATGAGTTTGTTGAGTTCATTCTTTCCCTGTGATTCAGAAAGAATCAGAGATTCAACAAGAAATGCACCCAGAGGGGAAAAAAGTTTCTCAAGTTTCTGCAGGAAGATGGCAGTTGAGGAAGGGCGTGAGCACAAGTGTCCTCACTTTCTTTACTAGATACTGATCAGGGGAGAAGTAGTGAGATGGAAGGGGAAAATGAGCGTGGTTACAGGTGCTAATTGTCTACCTCAACTGAAACCTTTACCCTAGCTCTCGTGTGGACCCAAGGGCAGCAAATTCTTGCTAGATGTAAGAACTCAGGTGTGTGTCAGTACCTGGGCTTTGCCTCAGCCCAGGATAGGGTAGGTTTTGCAGTATTAAACAAAATTTCAGTAGCCTGAAACAACAAAGTTTTATTTTCCTGTCGGCCACACTGTCCATCACTTGTTGGCTGGGAGCTCTTGCTCGTGTCGTACTTACTCAGGAACTTCTTATTTCCATGGTTATTGAAACAGGAAAAGGGACAGTTTCTGAAAGTTTCTGCCTGCCATGATACTCATTACCTCTACTCACATTTCACTGGCCACAGAAAGTCACATTCATATGGATATGTCTAATTTCTTATAGGGAGGGAAGTCCTACCATGGTCATGGAAGGCAGAAAACAGGAAATACTTGGAGAAGAGCCCCAACTACAGATTTATGGGAGAGTATCCAGAATGCATGTCAAAGTGCCTGGTACACAGCAGGAGTCAAGCACATGCCAGCTCCCTCCAGAGAAATGTCCCCAGCCTTTGAAACACTTCTTTCCCAGCTCCTCTGTTCTTCCCTTTGGAGGAGACTCCAGTATCAGAGATTGTTTAGCCTGGGGACTCCTAAGGGGAAGAGACCTGGACAGTACACCTCAAATGGGTGAAGGGTTATTACATGGGTCCTAGGCAAGGACTTACTTGTCATATTCTGGCCTGAGCACAGCAAAACAGCAGCAGCACTAGTGTTTAGTATTTGTGTGGCACTTACTATGTGTTTAATTTAGTATTAGTTATACTAGTAGTATCCTCTTTTCACAGGTGAGAGAACTGAGGCAAAAGAAGTAAAATGATTTCTCTGAGATCCATGGATATTAAGTATCTGAGCTAGGATACCAATTCAGGCCGTATGCTCCAGAGACCATTACCTGTGCGCTAGACAGACTGATGGAGGAATCAACACATATAGTCTTGATGCTATCAGATGCTATTGGACAATGAGAAATGCTATTGAGTAACAATAGGTGCTATTGGGTAACAATAGAGGCTATTGTATAACAATAGATGCCATTGGGTAACAATAGTATCTAAAGTATTGTTTCCCAGGGAATGGAACTCCTGGGGCTTGTGAGATGATTTGATTGATTCCTTAAGAGCATTAGATAGCATTAAATCTCACGGTTATAAGTATATTTCCTTTTCATTGCTTTTTCCTCTTTCTGTCCCAATCCTTCTAAATATGTGAAAATTAAAGTTTAGATGTCTAGAACATACTGGCACTAACCAGCACTTCTTATTCTCACTTTGGTGGAAGAGAAAGAAGGCCTCCAGCACAGAGCCTTCTGCAGGCAACAGTGTCAGCCTAGAAGTAAAAACCATCATTTTGTTTGCCTCGTGTTTATTGTTATTGTTACTTTCTATGATTGGAAAGTGATGCTAGATTTCCATTTATGGCAGAGATGTAGTCTCATTTTAAAACACATTTGTTTAAGGTAAAAAAAAAAAAAGTGAGCTGATATGGTAACATAGAAAATAAATAGCATGGGTGGCATTCAGATAGGCCCAAAATGGTACAAGTGATGGATCAAAGACTAGAATTTGGGAAACAGTATTCTGGAGAGATGGGTCTGCAGGGCAGCAAATTGGACTTAGGGAAGGTGGTAAGAATTTATTTTTCTCTCATTAGCTGCTATTCAGTGATCAGTGAACACAGATAGCAATAAGAATCTCCTCTTTCCCACCCATGACACATGTTAAAGTGTCCCCAAGCCCTGAGAAGCTAAAAATTTAAGGTGACATGAACCTGGGAGGAAGCAGTGACGTGAAACCAAGAGGGTGTTGGGATCAGGCAGGGGAAATACAAACTTAGATGGGTAAGTAGCTGTGTGACCCTGGGTGAATTTCCTGCCCACCAGAGCCTTCAGGCCTTCACCTACAAACTGGGAGGCATAAAACCTACCTCCCAGCATTCTTGTGGTTATTAAGTCACATCATGAGGAAAGATTGCCTGGTTCACCTTGCTGGCTGTTGTGAGGATCCAGCATTCATTCCACAAGTTTTTAAGAAAACTACCATGCCCTGAGCAGTTAGAAGACAGCCTCAGCTTTTGCCCTTGCAGAGCTGGGTCTAGTGGGCGTTGACACTGAGAGCAGCAGCAAGAGAGACAAAACCATGGAACGGCCATTAATGGAGGATTCACCAGAGGCCAGGTGTTGAGCTAAGTGTCATACGTGTGCGTCATCTCATTTCATCCTAACAATAGTTCTGCGAAGAAGGTCGTTGTCATCATTCCCATTTTATAGATGAGAATCTGGAGATTAAAAGGGCTAAGGAACTTGCATAAGCTGATGGAATCCAGGGTAAGGCAGAGAGCCAGGATTCAAACTCACAACTGATTTCTTCTTAAAATAGATGTTATCCTGGAAAATAGAGGTGGGCTGGGTTTCAGCAAGGAGGATGGAGCTGCAATAAAAGCACTTGACAGTTGGCCCTGCATCCAGCCAAACACTGTGGATTGTCAAGCATTAATGGGGGAAACTCGTTGGTATTCATTATTCCTACTGCATTATTTTTGGATTATTTTTAGTCAAATCCTCCCCACGGGGCATTTGAAGTTTTCCAGTGCTTGTGCAAGTGTGAAGGGGAATTCCATTATTAGAGAAATGCCTTCTCCCCAATGCTTTCCGAGCTTTCACACATATAGGAATCACTCCCGGGAACTTATTAAAACGCAGGTTCTAGGTGTGGACTGAGACCCAGAGATTCTGCATTTCTAATAAGCCCCCCCCCCCCCCCCGTGGTCTATGCTGCTGGTTCACAGACTACAGTTTGAATAGCAAAGCATTAAAGCCCTGAGAACCCAGGGGATGGAGCTCTCTTGCCCACCTTCCCATGCCAAAGGCATAGCCTGTGTGGCAGGTGGAAAAATGGGCAGGACCAAGTAGGGATGGAATCACAGCATAGCAGCTTCAATTCCAAGAGGAAGAGGCAGGTGGGAAACCTGCTGGCTCATCAATTCCCACCAGCAATTAGTCAGAAGGAAGCTCCTCTGAGGACCAATTAACATTTACGTGTCACTCCAATCTTCCCCACACTCACTGAGGGTACCACAAAGTGCAAGCTATTGAGACTAATGAAAAAGCCTATAAAATGTGCAGTTGAAATTGCATGCACTCAGGTGTGGTGACTCATTTGACGAGGAGACGCTCTCTCCCCTTGGTGGTGACCTTTTTGCTTAGTTATTAGGTTCCCTGTTTCCCCGAAAATAAAACCTAGCCGAACAACCAGCTCTAATGCATCTTTTGGAGCAAAAATTAATATAAGACCTCATATTATATATTATATTATATTATATTATATTATATTATATTATATTATATTATATTATATTATATTATATTATATTATATTATATTATATTATAAAGACCCGGTCTTATAGTAAAATAAGACAGGGTCTTATATTAATTTTTCCTCCAAAAGACGCATTAGAGCTGATTGTCCCGCTAGGTCTTGTTTTTCGGGGAAACACAGTTGTTTTCCTGTCTCTAGCTGCCCAGGTGCTGGGCTGGTATGTATTGAGCAGGAAAGCGGCCTGGGTCTCTTCCTTGGGGTCATCTCATTTCATCTTCACTCCTACACAGATTGATAGACAATGGTACTGAAGCTCAGATTCAAACCAGGGCTGTGGACTCCACCTTCTAGTCTGGAAATGGCCCCTTGTGGGTGGGGGAGGGGTCCATCTGTGAGCTACCTGAAGTCGCATACAAAGTTGTGTGTGGGTGAGCTTGTCACCTTTGCGTATGTGGAGAGAATAACTGTATTTCGTCAGATTCTCAGAGCCATCTGTGATTCTCCCGATAGGAAACAGCTCCCCTGGCTAGATTGTACAACTGAAAAAGATGTGCCTTGGGGCCATGGCTCTCAGTCTTTCCTAGGGAGAGAGCCAGTTTTTCCGTCAGACTTTTCAACCTTCCCCTCAAGAGATGGTTGGGATTTCACAGTGCATGACTTGAGAAAACACATAACGACAAAGGAACTCTGAAGTCAGGACTGCTTTCAAGTAAATTTGCATTTTAATCATGATGGCAGCGTGTCCACTTATTTGGTAAATAAGAGAAAGTGAATGGGGCAAATACTGTTTCTTTTCACCTTTCTCTATTCCCAACCAGCATGTGGCAGGACCGAGTCTAAATGACAGAGATCCCTACCCCTGCTCTAAAGCTTATGCCACAATATCATACGCCGGCAACAAGCAGCTGGAGGACAGTCCCTGCCTACAAGAAGGAGTTCACGACAGTGATTAAGTGCCACAGCTGTGTTTGGAGTCAGACAAACCTGGGTGTAAAGTGCAGTCATATAACCATCGGCCAATCACCTCAGTTTACCAATCCATAAAATGGAAATAAAGATAGCACCTACCTCACCTACCTCATAAGGGATGTTGTAAGGATTAAAGAAATGATGTAAATAAAGCATTGCTACCATTAACAGCACTTTCAAGGTGCTGGCCACTTCACAGTATCTCATTTAATCTTGAGTTTTTGAATGTTTATGGAGCTTGCTCCAAGTCCCAGGAAGAGCTGTGATTTGAATTATGTTTATCTAGAATCGAAATCCATAGGCTGTATGTTTGCCACTCTCTCAGTCACCTGTCTATGCCCTGAATGCCACAGTAGAGCCATGCACACATGGGCACTTAATAGATATTTGTTCATTTAAATTGGTCTAGGTTCTAACCCAATATGCATATTTGTAAATGAAACATCAAGAATCAGCTGGAGGTCTTCTCTGAAAGTTTGGGCTGCTGAGAAACAATGTGCTGTTGTCAAAACAAGGCTTGTTGAGAGGGCTCATAGAAAAGAATCTGGAGAATCAGATAATGTAGGCCCTCGCTTTGACTGGGTGACATGGCCATGATTTCGCCTCTCTGAGCTCAGCTATGATATGAGTGTCAATTGCTGCCTTGTCTACCTTTCAGAGCAGGCTGTGAGGTGGGAGTGAGATTACTTATATGAAATTGTCTGACATTATAGATAAAGTGTTCTCATCATTGGTGTTACACTCATGGTGACAGGTAGGAAAGTCCCGAGAGAACTCCAAAATAATTCTGCTTTGGAGAAAACGTTGCATTTAAAGACAGAGAGGACAAGAAGGAGCCAGGGCTATGGAAAAAATTATTGTCTTCAATGAAAATCAAAAAGTAACTGATTCCTGGTCTTAACCCGCCCTGTGGGTTGGCGGGGAAAGGCGGGGGAAGTGGCTGAAATCCATGACCTTCCCAAGTTCATCTTGTAGAAAGTATTAAAAGTGCTTTAAATAAGATATTTACCAACATTTAAACTTTATCCCCCAAACTGACTGAGGTTTTATGACAACATTTGTAGCCTAGCAGCAGGGTATAGGAGGAACCCCATTACTTAAAGGCAGAAAAACTAAGGAACTTTAAAAACCAGGAAGACTCCATTTTAAAAAGCTCTGAATTGGATTTGTACAACTCAAGAGGTGGCATCGGTCAGTAAGTGATTTCCAACAGCAGATAGCACAATCAGCAAATCTGCCTTTTCAAGTAGACTGAGCAAGGCCCTCCAGAAATGCCTGTTACAGCTGGAGAGCTATTCCCAGGGAGAAGGAGCAGGAGGCTGAATCCAAGCCAGGGTCAGCCTCTTGGCACACCCACATATGTCCCCAGGGCTGGACAGGCCACCAGCGTTAGCAATCAGGCTGCAAAGATTGCAAGCAGCCGCTCCTCCCTTGGGAAGCTTTCCGGGCAGTGACAAAGCAGTGTCCCATCAGGAGCTAATGGAACAAGCCACCGACTTTCCTGGTAATTCATTTACCAAGCCAGGCTCAGGGATCAGAGTGAACAGATCTGCAACCCGACTCACCCCTCTGTTTTCCAAGCAGAGCTCTCATTGGAATTAAAGAAGCTATAATTAAAGTACCTTATTTGGGCATGCTGTAATTAGTCACCAATTTAGCGTGCCATCAAATGTAATCTGTATATAAACACCAGGGCTGCAGGTGCCAATCCCCTGGTGAGTTCTGGGAGCGAGTGAGTCCTGCCTGCCTTTCTCATAAAACTTCATCAGCCCTGAGTGCCTTGCCGGGTGAGGCAGAGACTGGCTGGGACCCAGGAGAGGAAGCCCAGGGCAGTCTGTCTTCCCAAATACTTCTAAGCCTTGGGAGTTAGACTTCCAGGGAGCAGAATTTATCTCATCACCACCTAGAGAAACTTGAGGTGAAGGCAGCTTCTTCAATCTACGCTTCAAAGGGAATAGTGTGGCTTCATGATTAAACACAAGCTTTGGGGCTATTTTTTTATCCATTCAATGTTTACTGAGCCCCTGATGTGTGCAAGACAGTGGGGGTTCAATAACGAATAAGACAGGATGGTCTGCTAGAAGCTCCACGACAGTGACACCCTGCACTCAAGCTGTGTGACCTTGGGTTCTCTGAGGCTACTTGCTTATCAATAAGATGGCTGTAGTAGCAATCACCCCAGTATTAGTGAAGACTGAACGTGAAAAAAAAAATATAAACATCTAATATTTTGCCCAACACAAAGCAGAGCTGGAACTGGAAAGTCAGTCTCTCCAGGTGAGTCCAGTCCCCTGATTCTAATCTGCCCCCACTGGCTACTCAGCTGCACTTCAAAACAAGGCGCCGATAAGAGGAGGACCTGGAACTGTGGGTCATGTGACTCTTCTCTCCCCATTTGGAGCTCAAGAGGTTTTCTGTATCCACTGCAAGTGTGTGGAATTGGTCTTATATGAGCCGGAATCGTCTGTTTTGTCCTGGGAATAGTTCTGCCTAACATTATTTATGTGGGTGACTATTTCCCACTGGACCCTTAGCTCCAGAAGCCCCCTCCCCAATCCTGCTTCTCATTCATCAAGGCATTTCCCAGTCCCCCATGGGATGTGTCTAATATCCTGAGCATAAGGGTATGGAGTCTGGCTGCAACAGTAAGTGGCACATTCAGCCACGCTGAGGAAGTAACTCAACATATATTCTCATGGCCTCTGGGCAGCCTTTTCCTTCCAAGAGTGTCTGGTCAGCTTCCTGCCCCTGATGTGCAGCCCATTCACTCAGTGTATCCACAGGCACCTACTACGTTAGACACTCTCGGGGCTGCTTTACATACATTACTTTTTCTCCTCGACACCTGGCGTCATCAACTGCCATTTGTTTAAGCTAAAAACCCAGGTTCCATCTTTGATTTCTCTGCCTTGAGCATGTCCTAGGGACTTGACCTTCAAAATGTGATCTCCATCTGTCCATTTCCTTCCGTCTCCACAATCACATCCATCCAAGTCACCGTGCAACCGCCTCCCAGTCAGGCTCCCTGCTCCTTAGGATCTGTTCTCCACACGGTGGCCAGAGAAACCTTTTTTAAAAACACAGATCAGGTTCCAGCCCTGGTCAGAACCCCTCAAAGGTTCCCGTTACACTTAGAATCAGGCCCAAACCCCTCGCTCCGACTTCACACCCCAGCATCCTGTTTTGTCCCAGGCCCCAACTGTGGCTTCTGCAGCCCCAGGCTCTTTGCATTAGCTGTTGGCTCTGCCTAAGAACCTCCGCCCATATCTAGGCAAGGATGGAACCTCCTGATGTAGACTTCTCAGAGAAGTCTTTCCTGACAGCCATTCTCTATCAATTCAACCTCTTAAATTTTACATCCCGTAAATGTCTGATAATTTCCTATTTATTTTTCAGTCTGTCTCTCTGCTGCCTAGAATGTAAGCTCCCTAAAGGAAGTTCTTTCTCTTTGTATGTATTCCACTTCCTGGCAGAGCCTGGCACGTAGTAGATACTGTATATATTTGTTGAGTGAATGATTCTTCATAACAATTATCTGTAAAATGAGGATAAGGCCACCTGAGAGAGGTCAGGTGACTTGTGTGACACAGTTGGAATGCCACAGAGCCTCATTTCAAACCTAAGTCTTTGCTAAACTAAAGCCTGGCATCTATTTGTGGCAAGCCCCCTCAGACATTTCCCCAACCAGAGCCAATGTGGCTGGACAGCCCTTGGGACTCTTACTATTGTCAATGAAAAACCATCCAGCCTAAGAGAAAGCTTATAAGAGTTTATTTGAGCCAAACTGACGACAATTGCCGGGAAGCAAAGTCTCAATGGATTGAGAAAATGGTCTGGAAAATGGCCGTTTTGCAACTTATTTTATACATTAGAATCAAAGGAGGAGGGTTACATGAAATCCATTGGTTGTAGATTAAGGGGGTGGGAAAAAGCAAAGCGGGGAAATCTCTGAGAGTGGATAAAAAGCAAAATGGAGGGACACACATTTCTTTTACATTGGTGGGTACAGGATAGTTAACAGCATTTTACAGCACATGGAGATGGTATTTGGAGAACAAAATAACAATGAGGGATTTTGTAGTTTCCTGCTCTGGTGTGATAGGTTGTGCCCCCTGGGGGGGGTCTGGAAAGGGATTACTCCGACATTCCAAGGGTATGTTTTCTTAGATGCAGAAACAGTACAGACAGGCTCACTTAAGGTAAAGATTGACCTTTGTCAAGGAAGTTACAGGCCAAGGATGTGACTTCCAGCGATTGCTCACCTTAGTTAGGAATTTTTATGTTCACGCCATCCTACGTGGTTATTTTCAGTTTCCTAAGCTTGTCAGGTTTAACATGTGGCCCCTTTTCCTTCCACACTATGACTGTAAGACACACCTCAGCAACAAGCATAAGGGAACATTGAATACACTCGGCATATTACTCACCAATCCTGGAGGGTACATGGCACACCCTGGGCCACACGGCAAGGTCCCAGAGAGGGAGGGATAGGAGAAGGGATGGTGGGCGGGTGGGGGGAAGGAACCTAGGGTACTGCTTTTATTGGGGTCAAAATGGGGTGCCTAATGTTTCATGGGTTCACTCTTTATCAGTGAATTGAAAACATGAGAGCAGAAATTAAAACCCTGGAAGGGAAAAGCAACTGGTCAGTCAAATTGTCAGTCATTTAAGTCAACCAGGGCTTTTAAAAGAGGAACTTCAAGGGCAGGGCAGCCTGCTTCTTATCTTGTGTAGCTGGCAATGTGTTTCTTCAAGATGGATGTCTTTGAAGTGGACGCTCAGCAATCAAAAGCGAAATGTCAGGCACTTACATTGCAATCAAAAAGCTAATTGTCAGGCGCTTACCCATCAAGCACACGGCTTTCACTTCCATTCAACATCTATTTGTTGAGTATCTGCTGGACACAGGCTAGAGGCCAGGAGGATGTTCTTACAGGGCCTGAAGTCCTGGTTCTGTTGCTTATGACTGTGGGATCATGGTCACGCGTGTGACTTAACTTCTCCAAGCCTCAATTCCTTCCTATGTAAAACGAGGACTAGGATGAGGTTTAATTCATAGGGCTTGGAGGATGTGCCGATAAAAATTAATGTAAACGTGATTGTAAATAAAAAGTGCTATGAGGTTGTTAAATAATCCCATAGATGTCGGCAGTGGGAACAGGAAATGTGTATTGAGAGGCAAGAAGACAGTGTCTTCTTCTGCTAGTTGGAATGACAGTGTGTCTTAAGAAACCTCCTTGATTTGGGTCAAATCAGATGCTTCCCTTGGTGGACTTACATGACAAGTAACAGTGGTGACGATCACCATCTCCGGAGCCAGACTGACTGACTGCTTCCCCACACTTACTGGGTAACCTTGGGCAAGTTACTTACCCTGTCTGTGCCTCAGTTTTCTTACCTGTCAAATAGTGTTGTGAAGATTAAATAAGTTAAATATGTAAAGAACCTAAAATGGTGTCTGACAGAAGCAAGTGCTAGGTGTGTTTGCTGTTTGTTCTTATCACAGAGACATTAAAAACGCAGGTTGCTTCCTTGAAAATGTCCCTGACTCTCCTATTTTATGTTGCTCTTACCCACTACCCACTCCTTGGGTTGTCCCATAAAATATAAGGAATGTCAGGTCAATCTGAATTTCAGATAAGTAATAAATTATTTTTAGTACAAGTATATCCCATGCAATATTTGGGACATACTTATCCTCAAACAATTTTGTTATCTGAAACTCAAATTTAACTGGGTGTTGTATGTTTTTATTTGCTAAATCTAATAACCCTACCAACCCATTATCCTATTAAATGATTCCAGGCAGTGAAAAGTGCTAATAAAGTATCTTTTTTTTTTTTTTAAGTTGGTTATCATGTCTCCTACACTAGAATGTAAAATCCATGAGAGCAGCCTCTTGTCTGTCTTATTTGTATCCGTATTCCCAGGGCTCAGCAGAGTATCTGGCCCAGGATAAGAACTTAACACAAAGGTGTTTTTATAATGACTGAATAAGGGGATACTTACAGAGCAAGGGAGAGGCCCTTGGAAGCGACCAACATTCTGCTTTTCTGGACATTCTTAAATGCTGCTTTTAAAAATCTTTCCAAGCATTATTCCATTCCATGTACCTAGGTCTGGGGACCCCAACTCTTCTCAGAGATGGAATTTCGACCTGGGCTTCTGCATGGGGTTAGGAAACAGGGTATATTTTTCCTTTGAAGTGTGACCCATCCATCCTCTGCATTCTAATTCTGTCACAGTCCTGGGATCCACAGCCCACGAGCAATGGATTTGCCTTATGCTAACGGCATTTCATTTATCATTATGGCACAGAATGAGGGGAGACTATTAAACTCAGTGTGATGTTTTATTAGTGTGTTTTTCTGAGGTCTGTGACTCTGCATTACACAATGAATAAAAATGACCTAAATTTTGCTTCGTGAGACATTTTCAGGCTACTCTTGCTCAGTCACCCAAACCTGGTGATCCCTTTGGAAAAATAGCAGCAGACTTCGTCTTCCCTTTGAAAGCATTACTGCAGGTGTGGCTTTAATTTAGTTTTCTTTGGCTTTTTTGCATTTGGTAATAACTCTGGTTTCCCATAAAATAAAAATCACTCGATGTTTTTTGATTTTTTAACTTAAAGCAATATATAGACTTTAGGGACTTGGGCCACAGAAGGTCTCCCCTATGCCTGAAATTGGCAACATTTGCCACATTGTTAAAAAATGGTGTTTGTAAGTGCAATTGAAATTGTTCAGCCCTTTCTGATTTGGAGTGTCATATCTGCTGTGTCTGATGTACTGCATTTAAACAGAAATGGCTCACTCTTTGCTTTGGAATTGAGTTTTAAATTGAATGGGTAGTGATTCAAGCAGCACTGTTACATGAAAACACCGGTTTGTAAGGGACAGATGTGGTGTGGGGGAAGAGTCACTCTGTCTTGCCTCCTGGATTTGGCATTTTGAAGACCTAATTATCTATATAAAAGTGAGTCACTCTGCCCTCAAGCTCCTGTAACATAATTTTTAAAAGAAAGAAGAGGGACAATAAAATAAGTGGACTTGCCTAAATTCCATTGGACAGTTTTCACAGGTCTCTTCAAAAGGAACAACTGATAAGAACTGTGTCCCAAACCTTCCTCTCTCACTGGCAACAAGAGAAAATTCTGCAGCTTACACACAACTATATTTTGGGGATGTAAAGATTGCTTCACAGATTCCACCAGTTACTTTCAAAATACATGAGGGCTTTTTTTTTTCCCTTTAAGAGTCAATAAATCATCAGGGGGAAAAAGTGTTGTGTGCAGAAAGATGTTAATTAACATTATCAATAGATATTGAAAACTACCTCTAATGTGCAACATTCTGGAAATCGTTAATTAATTATGGTGCATGGACTATGATGAAAGATAATGCATTCATTGAAATAATAATTAGAAAGACTTGGATACATGGAAAATGTTTAAGCTGATGTATCAATTACAGAATTAGATGGGCATTATCAGTATAAGTAGGTGGATGGATACAAACTAGAAGAGGAGGCAAAAATGAAAATAATAGTTGTACTAAAGAACTAGCTGGATGAAAGGTAATTAATTGTTATTATTTAAAATCATTTTGAAAAGCTAAACGTTTTTTTTTTAGAATAACAGTTTATAAAAAAGCAATCGCAGAAATGTACAATCAGTTTAAATCTTTAAATCCAGAGCCTACAATGGAGTTCATCCTGGAGTTCATTAATAAGGTAACATCCAATTTGTAGACTCATTTACATTCTCCGCATACTTACCTAGAAAGACAGAGTTGAAATTATTCAGAGACACTTCCAAAAAGGAAAAAGAAAAAAGAAAAGTCATCCTGTTTTAGGATGAGAAACTCTCAGACATCACGGGTGAGTTCCTCAGACGAGGACGACACAGGGCAGGCCCTGGTGTGCGACAGACCTAGTGTGTGAGTCACACAGGCATCCCTCTGGTGGGGGGATTATGACAAGATTCATACAGCCCACTGAGGAGTCCAGGCAAGGGCCCAAGTTCAGCCCCTACCCCCCTCCTAGCCAGCACATGGACCAAGTGCACAGCTGTGCTCTTGGCAGCTTGCTTGGGACCTTTTCAGTGTGTGGAGTTGTCCTTTCTGTACCTTGTTCAAGGTCAGGCAACCTATCTGTCAGACTTCCCTCCGCTCTGCCCTTGACCCACTGCTGACGCCAGGAGTCAGCACCATCTGCTCAGTTCCTAGAAAGCATTACCTCCTGTTTGACTAAGTGCTGTCCTCACAGCTCTGGGCCCCTGGGAAGAATGGCCAGGGACTTACTTCACTCAGGGATGGCCACTCTTGACCATTAGAAATTCTAACGTGAGTCTTGCTGGCCACACTGGCCACACTTGCTGGCCACACTCCCATGGACAGAGCCCAAAGAACAGAATGGTCCTGATTCGAGATGTTACGCTTTTCTCCATGACATCTTATTATAGATGTCACTGCTGGCACCTGGTCCCGAGTCAAAGCCCAGACCGCAAAGTTCAGGAGATCTGCTGCAGGTCCCCGTTTGCCTCTCAGCCCAGCCCTGGGTTAAGAGGTCCTTTCTGACATGCCCTGTGCTTTGTGCTCCTCAGCCTCTGACATAATGAAGCTGCTCAACTGGAATCTGTAGAAAACAGAGGGTCAGGTTAACTGAAGGCTTCTTATTGCTGCTGAAACAGGATGAGGCAACCCTGTGACCTACCTGCTCCGTTAGTTGGACAAGTTACTTAACCTCTAGACCACCGTTTTCTTGTCTGTAAAAAGTGGAGCTAATAATGGTAGTCCCCTCTCTGGGTTAAATGAGGATTTGGGGAAGCAGTATACAGAAAACATGTAGGACAGTAAGCTTTTGCTGAGGTAGCTACTGTTATTTCTCCTAATCTTATATGTAAAACGGGAATTCCTCTCTTCACCACCACCCTTCATGGCTGTGGCCATCAAATAAGTGCAAGAGCTGAATCTGCTCAGTCAAGGACACTGCCAATGCCAGGCCATGTGGTCACTGTGTGGGGTGCCCCTCCACAGTGACATGGGCATCACCAAGTCTTGGGTCCTGGAGACTCTTGGCACCAAGCACCTCAAGTCAGCTTCATCACACCTGTGCAAGAGGGCAGTTATCCCCACCTCAGAGATGAGGAGACTGAGGTTAGGTAGCCAGAGAGTTGCAGAGATTTGCCGAAGACCATGAAACTAATTAGTGGCAGGACCTGGTTTCCAACCACATCTTCCAACTATAACGCCTGTATTCTTCACCACCATGTTGTAACACCTTTTTGCTACCAGTCATAAAATATAGACAGGCAGGGGGTGGGGGGGGGGTTGGGGGCAGGGTGAAAAAACTGAAGGGAGTAAGAAATACAAAGTGGTAATTACAAAATAGTCACAGGGATGTTAAGTACAGCGTAGAGAATATAGTCAATAATATGGTAATAATTACATATGGTGTCAGGTGAATACTAGACGTATCGGGGGGATCACTTCTTAAATTATATAAATGTCTAACCACTATGCTGTACACCTGAAAGTAATATAAAATAATATTGAGTGTCAACTGTAACTGAAAAACTTAAAAAGGGGGTGGGAAGGTAAAAGGGAATAAGAGGTTCAAATTTCCGGATATAAAACAAATAAGTCATGGGGATGTAATATACAGCAGAGAGAATATAGTCAATAATATTGTTGTCAAATGAAACGGTATCAGATGTTTGCTGGACTTATCATGGTGATAAACTTCTTTAGGCGCATAAATGTTGGGCAACTATGGTATACACCTGAAACTAATATAATATTGTATATGACCTATAGTTTCATAAAAATCTTTAAAAAATAAATGAAACGAAAAATGAACATTAAAGTAAATTTAAAATTCTGCTATACACTACATGAAAAATTTGTCAATTATACTAAATGTCTATTAAACCGAGGGTATGTAACACAAATCTGTTTTTTTTTTTTTTTTAATGTGGGGTTTTTGTTTTGTTTTCTCTTATTTGATTTGCTTCTGCATTACCTCTTTATCTGAAAACAGAGCAGGGGTGCATGTGTGTGTAGCTGGGCAGAGAAGGGGATGGGGTGGGGGTTTGTTCCAGCTCACAGAAGACCCTGGTTGTCTATAATAGAACTTCTGTGGCTGATGGTTACTGCAAACTCCTTTTTTTTTTTTCAGTTACAGTTGACGTATTTTAATATTGCATTAGTTCCAGGTGTACAACATAGTTATTAGGCAATTGCATAACTTACGAAGTGATCACCTTGATAAGCACTGTAGTCACTTTAATCAAGATTCTTAGGCCCAGTGAAGCTGTGGCTATGAATCTTTTGCAGAAAGGTTTGGTATTAAAGAATCTTCACAGTCCGTTTGACCCAATTGTCTTGCCCTGGTGCGTCAAGGACGACTCTTGACCTTAAGCTCTTCTGCCGATAGTCTTGTTAGAGAAAATTGTCATTCCTCTAAATTGCGTTCCAAGCCTGTTAGTCAGTCTGGATTCAGATTTAAAGAACCTATTGATGCAATTTTTATTTTAAGAATTGGAATGGGGGAAATAACATATGCTTGTATTAACGAGAGAAAACAATAGCAATTGCATCCACATATTATGGTTGGGTCTCAGATTCGATGAACTCTGGATTGAGAAGCAAAATATAATAAGCATGATTCTGAAAATTGAATAACCAGAATTCCATGTGGTTCCAATTGTAATGGATGGAAAGACATAAGCAAAATACAAGGACGGTTTGCAAGTCAACTTTTCTGAGACTGTCACCGTAAAAGTGGATTTATCTCTCCAAACAATTACCCATTGAACTGTGGAATAAAGAATACAACTTCTGAATTTGAAGTTTCACATTTTAAGTCAAATTTTGAGAAAAACAAATCCAGACACTTTTACATTTATAGGATTAATCGTCTGTCTTTCCGCCAATAACAAGAAAATTGAATCTGCAAAATTATGTTCAGTATATGATTTTCAGCCGTGTAATTATTGTTTAAAGATACACATCTTCAATTTCTTCTGCTCTCTTTTGAAACTCAAGTCCATTTCAAATCTTTTGTTAATAAGCAATTTAGCTCCCAGAGAATGGTTCCTTTGTGTTGGTAATTAAGTGTTATATTTACACAAAGGAAATAGTGAAATACAATCTCTTCCAAAAAGAACTTTCTAAAACATTCTACTGAGTGCAAAAACATGACCCTGCAGTGCTAGAATTTCTTCTGGTGATGCCAACAAAAACTCCTTGAACTATTTTACAAGGAACTTAGAAAGAAAGTCTGATTCCTCTGACCGACACATCTACTCCTTTTACATGTGAAAGTTAAGGAAATGTTAAAACCGCTCAATAGCAATTGTGAAAGTGAATATACAGCAACTCTTAAGTTTATTACTTGCTAGTTTGGCAATAGATCTTGCCAGTATGGCATGCATTTGCTTCTTAGGCAGCAAACACTTGCAGGGCAAGTGTATTTTCTGCACATTTTATATCGTTACAGATGTGAATTTTTTCCTAAAGTGAAAACTTGATTTTAGTTAATATACCAACAAACATGCAGGGGGCACCCACTGACCATGTGACAGGCACTCTGCCAAGGGCTGCAGGAAGCACAAGTCTGAGTAAACGGGGCCCACCCTTACCAGTGCCCAGTCTGGTCAGGAAAATAAGATGAATTGGATTTTGATAAGCAAAGGTGAAAGGGTAAGAGACTCCACTGACAGACATGGAGGGGGAAATGCAAGGCATGCTTAGGTAAGAGGAAGTAAAATACATATAGCGATTGTTATCATATTTACTATGGACCAGGAAAGGTCAGGAGGCAGAGGAACACATCCAAGTTTGCATAGTTGCTAATACATGGGGAGCTGAGATAGAAAACAGAGTGCTCTTAACTACTAGTACAAGACATGAATCCTTAGGCTAAAATGGAGCATTTGCACAGCACAGTTCCAGGTGACAAAACTGAAAAATGAAAATCGGTACAAAACTGTGGTGGAATCCAAATTCAAGGACTTTTCCTATAGGTACTGGAGAGTCACTGGAGGTTTCTGAGTAGGAGAACTTCGTGGAAGGTTTCCTGCTTCATTTGCTATCAGTGGCACCAAAGAAATTAGTTCAAATAATCCTTTGTCCCAACCACTCTTCCTGTCTCTGCAAATCTACATCTCACCCACTAAGGCTACTTCTTCCAAACCATAAATAAACCAAAGGAAGCATTTCTAAGATCAAAGAAATGTATCCTGTTCTCAACCCATTTCAAGATTTTTTTCCCTTCACTTGGTAATATTTTCCCCATGTTTTTCTCTATCGCAAAAACTAGAAACACTTGAAAGGTTGGAAGCAGCTTTGCTTAAACACATTTCTTTTATAGTCTATCATGTCTCAAATCTCATTTCCTTAAAAAAAATAACAGGTGGAAGAGGGGCTGGGTCCAGGCTTCTCTCTGAGAGATGGAGCAGAAGCAGGGCACATAAATGTGTGCGTGGCTTGATTTACAGTCTGTGTGTGTGCACATCTTTTGTCATTTTACCAATTTCCTGTGAGTCTGCTTATTCCCTTTTATTCTGAACGGTTAGGTGGTTTATTTGAGAAGAGGTGAGGAGGGGATCTACACATGCTATCTGTTGAGCTGTATGCCATCTTAGATCAGCATAATTCCATGGTCTAGTGCAAGACAGCTAAACAGAGAAAAGTCCATTCAGAGAGAAGGTGGTAATTTTCATGAAGTGCCTCTCTCCCTATCTGATTCAAAGAGGTACATTATGCAGAAACCTGCAATAGCAAGCCTTTGTGCTGGAAACATCCATCTAGCTGCTTTCCATAATGTTTCCTGCCAAGTCACCAGGTCCTTACATTCCCAAGCTCCTGCTTATTTGAAATTGAAATCATTCCCTTTGCAGAAACAACCCATCCTTCTCTGTGAGGTTCCGTCCAGTTGGTCAGAACTCCTTTCCGGGAGTTTATTTGATGATAAATTATATCAAGAAATTAAACAGAAACCCCATTAGTAATGTTGACAATATTCCCCACACACATGAAATATTTAATGAAAATCAGGAGCGAGGGAGTTGAATTTGGACAAAAACAACCTGTGTAAGATGGATGTTCTCTGAATGCAAATGCAGGTTGTTTTTTTCTAAAGAATAGAAATATCTTCCCTTGCAAATACCCAAGAGCTGTCTCTTGTTTTGCTTTTGGTGACAGGGAAATATCGATTTAGTAATTTCCTGCCTTAGTTGATCCCTCCTAGAATGGGATATCCAGAGGTCTTCTAGAAGTTAGAGGACTTTCTGAATATGGACACAGAAGGGTGGAGCCAGCCCAAATGATTGGTTCCATCTACAAAAGAGCTGGAAGTGTGAATGGCCCAAAGAACCCTTACTCTTCGATGGATGAGTGGACTCCATCAAATTTAAAAGAAAATGGTATCTGCTAAACTTGAGTATAGGCAGCTGAAGGAATTGCTTAAAATGGGGACAGGTCAAAGTCCTACTTTGAGTACATCTCACCCACTATCTTTTAAGTCTGTTGGACCATTCCATAGAGAGAAATAAGAATACTCTAGTATAGTGGTCCTCTACCCTGACTGTACATGAAAGTCACCTGTAGACTTTTGAAAGGCTTTGTGTCTAATCACAATAGACCAATTAAACCAACATTAGCAGAAACAACCAAAATATCCTTTTTCAATAGATGAATGGATAAAGAAGTTGTGGTATATATACACAATGGAATACTATTCGGCGGTAAGAAAAGATGAAATAGGAGCATTTGTGACAACGTGGATGGATCTTGAGATTATAATGCTAAGCGAAATAAGTCAGACAGAAAAAGCAGAGAACCATATGATTTCACTGATATGTGGTATATAAACCAAAAACAACAAAAGAACAAGACAAACAAATGAGAAACAAAAACTCATAGACACAGACAATAGTTTAGTGGTTACCAGAGGGTAATGGGGGAGGTGGGTGGTAGATGAGGGTAAAAGGGATCAAATATATGGTGATGGAAGGGGAACTGACTCTGGGTGGTGAACACACAATGGGATTTATAGATGATGTATTACAGAATTGTACACCTGAAATCTATGTAACTTTACTAACAATTGTCACCCCAATAAAATTTAATTAAAAACAACAACAACAACAACAACAAAAAACAACAACATTAGCTTGTGGGACAATCCAGATGTCTGCATATTTTTTTATATACCTTCACACAGGGTCCTGTCAGGTTGCAGAAAACAGAAACGAAGAACTTAATTAAAATAATTTTTAACAAGTTAACCAGTTACTGAGGAAAGCAGGAAGCAGCTACTACCTCTAAGTGTGGGGAAAACAAAGGAATGAAATCAGGGCTATTAAAATTTAGAGCACAGAGAAGGGGCCCTGCAGAGCTGAGACCCTGACCTCTGAGGGGTGTGCTACCAAACGTTGCCGGTACCTGACCTCAGAGGAAGGAACTGGATGAGACCCAGACTTCAGAGGAACTGGCTTGCCAAAGCTTGTATCTCAGATATAAACGGTTCTAGGATTGTGGAAAAACTGGAAACTAAAACCAGCTGTTCCTACTGGAACCAACTGCTCTGGCCAGGATGACACTGATAGGAACAGAAAGCAAACAGGGTGGAGGACAAGCCCTTCTCCAAATTCCATCCTTTCAGTTTCCTCTAGTGCCCCCTGTTGGCAGAGCTGGTAAAGGGGAAATGCTGTTGGCAGAATCCCAATGGTAGCATTTCAAAACAGTACATAGGAGGGTAGGTGTAAAGTAAGAAACAAGAATTGGGGTGGCCGGTTAGTTCAGTTCGTTAGAGCCCGGTGCTCTTAACAACAAGGTTGCTGGTTTGATCCCCGCATGGGCCACTGTGAGCTGTGCCCTTCACAACTAGATTGAAATAGATACTTGACTTGGAGCTGATGGGTCCTGGAAAAATGCATTAAAAAAAAAAAAAAAAAAGAATTAATAGCCAGCACCGTTCCTCCAAGTGGTTCTGTTGGGCAGGCAGGCATGAAATATTAAAAGCTATGACTTAAGACTCCCCTCGAGCATTCCTGGTTTGTTTTTGTTTTCTCCCCAGTCCCCAGTGAGTTCAACCTGCCCATGGTCATCAGCCTGCCCCTTTAGTCTCCATGTTTGCCTTTGAACTCTTGACCTTTGGGTTCCCCCAGTTATGGCTTAGATTTGGTCCATGGATTCTCTCAGCTTTGAAGAACTATGGCCCTCATTGGCCCTACAAGGACCCAACGCTAGGCAATTAAAAGCAAGGGACTGAACTACAATGTCCATGGAGTTTGTTTTGGCTCATATTTTCAGGGACCATATTTTCCTGGAAGCAGCCAGCTCTGGTCGTCCATCACCACTTTGTGTTGATGGCCATTTCCAACAGTGGTCTGCTGCCATTGGCTTTGGTGAGAACCTAAATAGAAAAAAATCTGTTATCCTATGAGTTGTGGTTGAACAAAAATATTACCTCTCAAGTTATGCTTTTGTTCTCTGGAAACAATGATTGGGTTCTTTCTATTAGTTGTGGGGTTCCTCACTTACCAAACTCCCAACCAGTTAAGTCAGAAGAGCAATAAAGCTAGTCCTTCCCATCATGAGGACCTCCCACATACATGACAACACTATAAATCCCCATTCGAATCATTAGAATGAGTGTCAGCAGGCTTGAATCATTTATTTAATAAATGTATACTCAGCACCTACTATAATCTAGGTAGTATTCTAGGGACTAGAGATACAGCAGTGAACAAAGCCAGTTACTGCCTTCATGGAGGTTGCTTGGGAAGAAAGATAGTAAGTAAATAAATATGTAAACGTATAATGTACCAGATTAGTTATGTGTTACTGTGTAACAAATTACCTCACATTTAGCACCTTAAAAAAACAAAGATGTATTATCTCACAGTTTTTGACAGTCAGAGCCCGGGAGCAGAGTTGTTGGGTGGTTCTGGCTCAGGGTCTTTCATGTGGTTGTAGTCCGGTTGTCATGAGGGTTGTGGTCTCATCTGAATATTTGTCTGGCTTTGGGGGATCTGCTTCCGAGTTCACTCATGTGACGTGATCATGAGGCTTTGCTCCTCACCATGTGGATCTCTCCAGAAAACTGCTCACAAGTTGGCAGCTGGCTTCTCCCAGAGTGAGTGATCTAAGAGAGAGAGAGAGAGTGATCAAGACGGAAGCCATGGTATCTTTTATTACCGAATCTAGGAATAGAATATTGCTTCAATATTCTATTGTTCCTAACCCTGATAAAATGTGGGAAGGGACTATAGGATGGCCTGAAAACCAAGAAGTAGGGATTCTCAGGACTGTCTGGGAGGCTGGCTACCATAAGTGGTAATAAGTTCTGTGGAGGAAACAAAGCAGAGGAATATTATACGGAGGGCATGGGTCTGGGGTTACCATTACTCTTGGTACAGAGGAAATGAATAAATTTACTTTCTCTGCAGTTCTTTTTAGAAATTCAGCTTGAACTCCTCTTTAACATTACATTTTTTAAATTAAGCATCAATTATCTTTTGTCTAAAGCAAAAAATTGTTGGACATGGGTTCATATAGCTACTTGCAGCATATAAATATACCCCTCTGCTACTCTGTCAATTGTATTGCCTACAGACACTGTTAGTTTGTGAAGCACCATATGGAACAAAAATATGTGGCAACTTATTGAATGGGAACATTTTGTGAGAAAATATTTTTGTTCCCATGCAGCAATGTTGCTACTAAATAGCTTCTAAATTGGTAAAAAGAAAAAAAAGAAGAAAGGAAAAAACCTCAGAGTGGCAATAGAATACCCTAAGGAGACTAGAAAGCATGCAAAGCAGTTATATTATTTTATAATGAAAACCAGATATGAGTAATATTATTTCTTCATACCCTCCTTTCCTTTGGCAATCATTTCTTTCTAAATATATGTCCCTTGTCCGATAAATCACATGCTCTGATTCACCCATAGCCCAGGACCAGAGGCAGCCACTTACACAAAAGGACAGTTGGTCACTCACAGAAATATGTCTGTCTTGTGTTTGGGAACTGAACCATCATTCGAACATCAGTAATGTCTCCTCCTGTGACTCCAAAGGTCTTGTCTGGCATCTAGTTTAGGATTGCTCCCAAATTTCAGCCCTGAGAACTCAAAGTACCAAAGCCACAGAAAGTATCATGTTCATAGGAGTCATCTAAGCATCTTGATAAACACAGGTTCTGGTTCAGAAGGTCTGAGGTGGGGCCTGCTACTCAGCGTTTCTAATGGTCCTCAGGCCATACTTTGAAGATGCTAAATAATAAGGTACTAAAATAGGTTTGGAGAGTCCAAAGTTTACCTGTCTGCCTACTTCTGTAGATGGTTTGAGGTTTCCTTTTTCCTTTTCCTTTTTAAAAAATCATCCTAATGAGGGATCCCCTAATAATCAAGAAACAGTTTTATTAACTTGCAACATTGTTAAATCATTTATTCTCCACAAGATAATTTACATTTCAGGTCTCTGTTCTTTCTTTATTTCTCCCCACCCCTTTCTTCGGCCTCCCCCTGCACTCCGGTTCAAGCCATTGTTTCTCAGTCCAGTTGTGTGGGACCCAACTCGCTGGCCCATGTTGGTGTTATGAGCCTTGTGCTCCCCACCAGCTGAGGCAGTGGGTTGCCAGTCATGGGTTGGCAGCTTGCAGCAGCTCATGGCAGCTCTCGGGGGCTGCCGGCCACTCATGCTGGCCACCGGCCACTCATTGCAGCACACGGCAGCCCACGGCAGCACACAGCAGCCCATGCTGGCAGCCGGCCACTCACGCTGGCTGCCAGCCCCTCACGCTGGCCACAGGCCGCTCCTGGTAGCACATGCAGCACACGGACAGCCCCACAGCGGCACATGCCAACCTCCGGCTGCTCACGGCATCCCAGCTCCAGGGAGAGCCGTTGTTCACAATCTTAGCTGTAGAGGGCACAGCTCACTGGTCCATGTGGGAATCCAATCAGCTGCCTTACACGTTAGGAGCGCGGCACTCCAACCACCTGAGCCACTGGGCCCGACCCAGGTGTCTGTTCTTTCAAAAGCTTAGTTTGAAAAACATGTTCCACCATACATTGTTAAAAAATCTTTTTTCAGTTACAGTTGACATTCAATATTATTTTATGTTAGTTTCAGGTGTGCAGCATATGGTTAGACATTTATATACTTTATACAGTGATCCCCTTGTTCAGTGTAGTACCCACCTGGCATTATATACAGTTGTTGAAACATTATTGACTATATTCCCTATGCTGTACTTTACATCCCCATGACTGTTTTGTAACTACTACCAATTTGTATTTCTTAATCCCTTCACTTGTTTTATTTGAAAGAGCAATGCCAAGGAATGTATAATTTAGATTTCAACACAAACTAAATCCTTACTTCTACCTCCACATCAAATATTCTGTGTTTCAAGTATTTCCAAATTGGAAGTGAACAACAGCAAAAAAAAATGCAGTCATTAAAAATAAAATTTAAAACTTATATTGAGAATCCCATACAAAATTCCAGGTCAGCACCTCTCTCCTGTGTTCCAGCTACATGAGAAGAATGGGGGGATTTCACCGATGGTTTGTTTTATTTGTCTTATTTCAAGATTTATTATTTTTACATTTTAAACTTTTCTTATTTTATATTTCATTGTTTTATCATTTTAAAATAATGACAATACTTCTTGATGTAACACTGATACTCAAAGTAATACACAGTGTGTGCAGGGTTACTCATGAGTCTTTGGCCTCTGTGTACTCAAGTTATCTTATCAAGGTCTACAAATGTAACATATAGTGGCTGCAGGTTGTTGGCTTTTGTTTGTTTGTTAAAGATTTCTGAAAGTGTAAAAATGTATGGGAATGAATAGCCCTGGCTTGTATCTCTCAAGCAGCCCTCCCTCCTCCTCACCCTCACCCCCATAGCCCTCACCCTGGTTTAAGTAGAAACGTAGCACCTGTATCCAGAAGGCCTTGGAGACCCACTGACTGGATCTCTGCAGCAGCCAGACCCAGCGCGGCATTCTCCCATCAGCAACTACCAGCTATGAGTCCTGTCGGTCTCCAACTCAACATGTCTCACAGCTCTCAAAGTGCATAGATTTCACAGACAACTCACAGGGTGAATTTGGATGTTTTTAAATGTCTATACTTAGTCTATTTGGAGTAATCACAGCGTTCCCATCTCACTTTGGTTGTGAGCCTCAGTGCTACCTAAGAGATGTTGGGAATACTTCTGACTTCTGAATATTCAAAAGGAAACCCAACAGTTTCCTGCCTTTGGTCAGCGACAGACTCTTCATACCTGTTATCCTCCTCTGCCTGCTTTCAGTTGCTTTTAACTATTTTCTAAATAGTTACAAACTGAGTGAATGCAACTTCCTCGTATATAAAATGGGTTTATCTTGGGATTTGAACAGGTGAGCAAATAATGTTTTTCTCCTCCAAATAAGAATCTGAGTGAAATTAAAATAGACACGAATCAAATTAGAGGGTCTACATCAGCTTAATAACTGGTACTTCTGGACTTGGGAATGAAGCATGGATCTACATCCAGTAATTCCTAATTTTTCACCCTTTCCAACAACTGAACCAAATTCAGACAAAATAGCTAGACAGTCATAATCATCTACTTTCCCCAAAGGCACTGTTGGCATGTTTTGCACTTGGTTCTTTGAATTCCAAATCTCATACTTTTCATGCTAAATCACTTTGCCTCGAGTAAGACTGGAAGACAGTTTTGAACCTAGATTTGTTGGAACTGGTCTGAGTATATTCCCAGTACGTCACAATTATCTGTCTTAAAACTTTTTTCTTGGCCCAAACATGAAGACTTTAGAAAAAAAAAAACACATGTTCAGAATCAACAAAGAAGACAATGGGGATCAGAGGATGAGATCACTTCCAAAACAAGAAGAGGAAACAGGGACTCTATGGCTTCAAATCAACTGGGAAAAGAACAGTGGGCCAGTGGGTGTGAAGCGCCTTGGCACCCCACCAATGGGAAAAGGGAACAGCTTCTTCTGGTGGTAGGAGTGTGAGACTGGAAAGGTCTGTGATGGAACCCTGGAAACATGAGGACAGAGGGAAGGGTTCCTCAATCAGATACCACCACCTCCACCCCTTGTAATTGGTGAAATTATTAAATGAGACCAAGGAAATGAAGCACCAATCAGAGAGCCAGTGACCACTTGTGAGTGTTTTCTTTCCTTCCTCCTCCTCCCCGCTCCAACCTGCTTTAGAAAATGAGAAAGGCCAAGTTCTGTAGCAGCTCCCCTGAGACACTTTCCCCAGGGCAACCCCATCTACCTTGGTCTGCTTCCCTGTCAGCTAGGACAGCTGCACGTCTAGGCTTCCCCAGAGCAGGCTGGGCTTACTGTGTGGTCCTTGTGTCCTGCCCACTTTAGCATTTGCTGGACGAAAGAAGCCTGGTTGGGTGATACTTACACAGCCACCCTCTTTCTAGCAGGGAATTTTTAGGCATAGACATCAAAGATTCTCCTCCCCTTCCTTCCGAATCACTGCTCTTTCTTGCCTCTTCTCCCATTCCTTCTCAAGCCCCTTTGCTGGGTTCTTTTTAATAAAGGTCAGCATTTCCCCGCTGTGGTTCCTTTCTCCTTTCTTATTTCCTTCTTCCTGTCCTCTCTGGATGATCCCACCCACTCTAGGTCTTCAACTACACAAACTGCATTTGAGCTGACCTTCAAATCTCCGTCTCCTGCCCCGAGATCCTGGCTAATGTCTCCAGCTACCACACATCCACTTGGATTTACTTTGAACATCACAGAGGCAACTTCTTTTCTTTTCTTTTTTGTTTTTTCCTTTTGTGTTATTTTATTTTTCTTTTATTTTTTTATGATTTTTTTATTTTAAAAATTTTATTAAAATATAGCTACCATACAATATTATGTTAGTTTCAGGGGTACGCCATAGTTATTCAACATTTATATATTTAAAGACATGATCACCATGATAAGTCCAGCAGCCATCTGACACTGTACCACACTGTCACAGTATTATTGACTATATTCCCTATGCTGTACTTACATCCCCATGACTTATTGTTTTATACCTGGAAATTTTGACCTCTTATTTTGCTTCACATTTTCCCCCCTTTTTAAAAATTTCAATTACAATTGACATTCAATATTATTTTATATTAATTTCAGGAATACAGCATAGTGATTAGACATTTATGTAATTTAAGAAGTGATCCCCCTGACCAGTCTAGCACCCACCTGGCACTATAAGTAGTTATTACCATATTATTGACTATATTCCCTAGGCTTTACTTTACATCCCAAAGACTATTTTGTAACTACCAGTTTGTACTTCTTAATCCCTTGATCTTTTTCATGCTTCTCCTAACCCCCCCATCTATCACCCCAACAAATCTAGTACCCATCTGACATCAATACATAGTTATTACAATATCATTAACTATATTCCTTATGCTATACCCTGTATCTCCATAACTACTGTGTAACTACCAATTTGTACTTCTTGATCCCTCCCCTTTTCTCATTACCCTCAACCCTCCTCCCATCTGGCAACCATCAGTATGTTCTTTGTATCTATGAGTTTGTTTCTGTTTTGTTTGTTAATTTTGTTCTTTAGATTCCATATATAAGCGAAATCACATTCCATCTGTCCTTCTCTATCTGACACTCTGCTCACAGTACCTTCCATGTCCATCCATGCCACTGCAGATGGCAAGAACCCATTCCCTTCCATGGGCTGAGCAATCAGTATTCCAGTGTATTTATGTACCACCTACTCTTAACCCAGTCTTCCACCATCAGACACTCAGGTTTTCTTCCTATCTTGCCCATTGTAAACAATGCTGCAATGAACATATGGTTGCACATGTCCTCTTGACGTAGCATTTGGGTTTCTTCAGATAAATACCCTGAGGCCGGATTTCTGGGTCCTTCTTTGTCTCTTGTTATAGTCTTTGTTTTAAAGTCTATTTTGTCTGGTGTAAGTATTGTTACCCTAGGTTTTTTGTTTCCATTTTCATGAAATATATTTTTCCATAATTTTACTTTCCATCTGTGTGTGTCTTTCAATCTGAAGTGGTTCTCTTGTAGGTAGAATATGTAAGGGTTTTGTTTTCTTACCTATTCAGCCTTCCTATGTCTTTTGATGGGAATATTTAATCCATTTACATTCAGAGTAATTGTTGTTAGATATGTAGTTACTGCCATTTTATTATTCATAATTTTGATCTTTTTTTTTTTTTTTTTTTCCATCTTAAAGAAGTTCCTCTAACATTCCTTGTAATACTGGTTTAGGAGTGATGAACTCCTGTAGCTTTTCCTTGTCTGGGAAGCTCTTGATCTGCCCTTTGATTCTAAATGATAACCTTGCTGGGTAGAGTAATTGTGGTTGTATGTCCTTGCCTTTCATCACATTGAATATTTTCTGTCAGTCCCTTCTGGACTGCAAAGTTTCTGTTGAGAAATCAGCTGGTAATCTTATGGAAGCTCCCTTATAAGTTACTAGTTGAATTTTTCTTGCTGTTTTAGCAGTCTCTCTTTGTCTTTAACCTTTGCCATTCTAATTATAATGTGTCTTGGTGTGGGCCTTTTGGTTCATCTTGTTTGGGACTCTGTGCACTTCCTGGATTTGTATGTCTATTTCCTTCAGTCATTATTCCTTTAAATAGGTCCTCAATCCCTTGCTTTCTTGCTTCTCCTTCTGGTACCTCTATGATGTGAATGTTATTACTCTTCATGTTGTCCTAAAAGTCTCTTAAA
The DNA here is from genome assembly GCF_057876585.1 of Rhinolophus sinicus. NCBI lineage: Eukaryota > Metazoa > Chordata > Mammalia > Chiroptera > Rhinolophidae > Rhinolophus > Rhinolophus sinicus. The sequence goes on from NC_142515.1 coordinate 15,873,562, forward strand.
CTATCCTCCTTTTTTTTTTTTTTTTTTTTTTGGATTCTTTTTTCATTTTTCTGTTCTGATTGGGTGTTTTCTGCTACCTTGTCTTCCAAATTGCTAATTCGATCCTCTGCTTCATCTAGTCTGCTTGTGATTCCTTCTAGTGCATTCTTCATTTCAGTTACTGTATTTTTAACTTCTGACTTGTTCTTTTTTTTATCATGTCTATGTCATTTTTTATGCTTGCTATCCCTTTGCTGAAGTTCTCACTAAGTTCCTTGAGCATCCTTATAACCACTGTTTTGAATTCTGTCTCTGGTAGGTTGCTTGCCTTTATTTTGTTTAGTTCTTTTTCTGGAATTTTCTCCTTTTTGTTTTTCATTTGAGAGGTATTTTTTTGTTTCCTCATTTTGGATGCCTCTCTGTTTGTTTCTAAGTATTAGGTAAATCTGTTATGTCTCCCAGTCTTGACTGAGTGGTTTTATGCAGTAGGTGCCCTGGTGGGGTCCTGGCAGTCTCCTTGGTCATCTGCTCTGGGTGCTCCAGGAGTATCCCTTCTGTGGGTTGTGTGTGCTCTCCTGTTATAGTTGAGTTTTGATTGCTATTGGCACATCAGTTTGTGGGATTGACCCTCAGGCTGACTGGCTGTGGGGTTTGGCCACATCCACAGCTTACAGGCTGCTGTGTGGTGGGCCTACCCCACTGAGAGGGATTCGCTCCAGTGGGCTCTGATGTGTGTTGAGGCTGCCCTTTGGCTGTGCAACGTGTAGGGCTAATTGGGTGATGCTCTGCTGTGGGCTGAAGCCAACCTCCAAGTATGTTGGTTCTGGGGCCTCTTGCAAGGAGCTCTATTTCAGGCCCAGGTCTCCCACTGCCTGTGACCAGCTGAGGACTACCTGGTAGGAGCTACAAAGTGATCAGTGATTATTTGCTGCCTGTGCTAACCCTGGAGGTCTGTGGGAGATGCTATGCTACAAATTGAGCATGGCTGCCACCAGTACCAGGCCTGGGGTAGCTCCATAAAGTCAGGAAACCCCGATGGCTGTTGCCAACTGCCAACTCCCTTAAGGTTCAGCTGCTGATAAAACCTTGTGCAGCACACGAGTTGGGTGAGGCAGAGTCTCAGGGAGTCACTAGAGTGGGAAGAATTGTGGTCAACAGGTTAATGTAGACTCAGGTTTGGTGCCAGTTCTGAGCCTAAAGCTACTCAGCAAAAGTCTCAGAGCTCACCATGGCCAGCTGTTGCCAGCCTGGGTCCTACAGACTAATAGTTTTTCAAAACAGAATGCAATGCAGGTGGAACTGACTGCTCTCAGAGAAATTGCCTCAGGTGTTGGGCAAGTTGGGTGGGGCAGGGTCCCAATGAGTCAGCAGAGTGGAGCAGCAGAGCTCTCCAGACCAATCAGATTCAGATCTGGCCGGTGGGGGAGGGTTCAACACAGGAAAGATGGTGCCCTGCCAGCTGCAGGGGACGAAGACGCCACACAGGAAAAATGATGACTGTCCTCCAGCCCTCACTGTGAAGCCACATACTTCAGTCTGCCCTCCGTATGCCTCCAATGTTCCCTGAGTTACTGTGCCTCTGCTGGAGCCCAAGGTGAGTGTCTGTGAGTGAGTCTGTGTGCAAGCTATTTAAGAGGACGTCTGGGTTCTCAGCAACCTTCCGTCCCACCCAGATAATTGTTTTTCACAGCCAAATTTTATGAGGGCTCTTTTTCCTGGCACCAGTACTCTGGGCTGGGGAAGGGAGGTAGGTGTGGGGTTGGGGTCTCTTGCTCCTCCAGGGGCAACCTCCACGGCTGAGATACATTAGTGATGAAGTATTCCCATTAACCACAGGTCTGGGAATCAGGAAATACAGCCCCCAGATACTCATGTGGCCTCTGCTTTGCCTTGTAAATTTGGACAAGTCCCTCCTCCAAGCTGTGTTTGGTTCTTCAGTCTGAACAATGGTCAAATAATAACTAAACAACTCTCCTAATGCTAGTAATGGCCACATGAGAAATAACTTGTTTCAGAGTCGTTTCAGGTATAATGTATAAGTTGAATATAATGAAATGTGTCCCTGTTGCTACTGTGAATTAGACTTTCTGGCTAAACATTCAGATGACTCTTTCATCGCAGATACTTTACAATGAATGAGTGAAAAGATGATACATATGCAGAACATTCAAAGAATTAAACATACAGAACTCAATTTATAGTTTTGTTATTAAGTCATAAATATTATCAGTCAGTAGTTCGTAGTACTCCGATTTCAAATCTAGAGTTGCTTAGATTTTTTTTTCTTTTCATAAATCTTTACTTTGAAGTCAGACCTCTGCCAGGATGTGACTTCAGACCAGCTTGTCTTCAAAAAATCTACCTAACATTTTTAGAAGGTAGAGGACAGCTTATACTACTGTGGTACTAGAATTCAATCTGTATTAGAATCTCTCCTAAGAAAATAATTTTAAATACAGAAAACTCATTATGCACTAAGAGTTCATCACAGTATATTTTTCTACAAAAGGAAAAAATGGAAATAACCAAAATGTCCAACAAGAGGGCCATAGTTAGATGAATTATAGTGTATTTGTGTGACAGGAAACATGCAGCCATTATATACTCTGTTGCAAGGATTTGTAGCAAGTAGGTTAAGCACTTGTGTTATGATACTATGTGAAAAAGCAAGGTAAAAAGCATGTATGCAATGCAAGCACAAGAAACTAAGAGGTACACCTGTGTATCCTTTGCTTATTTCTATTGCTTCTCCCTCTGCAATTGGGAAAACTGGTGAAGGAGACCATCTTGGTTTTAGAAGTGGGGCCCTCCACCAAGAGCTTTTCATAGTCAGAACCTTCTCTGCCAGTTTGCCCTGTGGGGAAAAGATTTCAATACTCTCATATTCCTGGTCCTATTTCCTGTCTCTAAACTTTTTTTTAATAACTTACGTTTGATTACCAAAGTAATATATGTTCACTTGAAAATCTCTCCAATTTTAAAGTTCATTAACCACATCCAGTTTGAAGTGAAATTGGAAAATGATTCTTTTTTCAGCAACCAAAACTTTTGGCAGCTTGCCTCCAAACAGAGGTTGGAATTACATAACTCTCAGTTTCGCAGAAAAAATTTTTCTAAAAGGACCAACTTCTTTTCTGTAAACCATCATTTCAAAGCAGCTTTTCAGCAGATTGTAAATGGATTTTACTATCATGGTGGTGTTTTCAGCATCCACACTTGAAAATGTGATATAATTTATGGCCTTTTTTAATGCCATGTAAGAGGTAGTGAATTATAGATAAACAAAGGGATTCTCCTCTCTCCCAAGAGGGCTGTTAGTGAATAATTGCCATCAAGAGGTGAATAAAAAGAGACTAATAGACAGTTAAGAAGAAGATGTAGGCTGGGGGGTGGCCATTTTCTCAGAGTCAGGAAGTAGGCTGGGTGTATCCACCTGGCATCAGGTGGCTAACGACTTCATCTCTGTCATATATATTCAGAGGCCTCTCTGTGGTCCTCATTAGTCTGAATAAATCTCTCCCAAGCCCTGCTGTAGACAGGCTTTCACACCACAGTAACCCAGCATGATAATTACAAATACAGATCCCAGGGTCTCACCCCAAATCTACTGAATTGCAATCACTGGAGTGAGGCCCAAGATTCTGTATCTTAACAAAGTGCCCTGGTCAGTCTCATGCTCCCTTTACAGGAGAGGAATCTGAGGACTAAAATGGGAAATTGACTTGACTAAGGTCATACTGCAGGCTGGTGGCAGACCTCCCGACCTCCACGTCAGCTCTCTTCTATGGGTGTATCGGGCCTGAGAAGGACAGACTTTGCATAAACAAAGGGCTAGATGTGACGGTTGCCCAAGCCAGAAACAAATTTGCTGCTGATCATTGGACTACCATTTCCCCAAAGTCTTCCTTGGTTCATAGAGCAGTCTCTCTGTCGTTTTTAGAGGGAACTGAAGAAGAAAGATGCAAGATAAAGCCAAGTTTCTGCAAACATATTTTTAGAAAACTAGTCCTTTACATGGTCCATGAAGAAAGAATTCTGTGGTCCAGAAAGTCACTGTCTCCTTTCCCCCTGCCTAGAATATTCTCAAGGGGTCACTTATATGAGCGTATAAAGCCACTGAGAAATCTTGCATTAAAGAAGCCCATTTAACTTTCCCCCTTCTAGCAGTCCCTGACTCATTTGGAAGAAATGCCTCTCTGTGGTGTGTGTGTGTGTGTGTGTGTGTGTGTGTGTGTGATAATTTTAACATTGTTGAGAAACTAGTGTCCTAGGGAAACCATGCAGAAGTTTCTTTACTCAAGTCCATGTCACAAGCCGTGAGCTGGCTGGAATGGTGGGAAAGGCACTAAACTTGGAGTCTGGAGACCTGGATTTTAGACTCCTCTCTGACAATTGCTAGTTTTGAGACCTTGGAAAAGCTTCTTGCCCCTTTTTACAACTGAGGAAACTAAAACTAAGAGATACATACCCTTCCTGTCCACTCTCCTGGGTTATAACTGCCTACAGAATAGGTAGCACTATAAAAGTAAAGTGTCAGCATCTCTCTTTCTCCCCCTCCTCCTCCTCCCTCAAATGCTCATCACTGAAGAGGTCATTCCAATCCTGAGACCTCATCCTGTCTTTAATATCAGGGCCTTGACAAGACGACACCAGGAGTTGATTGTCATACAAATACACAATCTAAGGGTGACCAGCGAGCCCTCGAATTGCTGCAACATCTCTTGTCATTCCCAATGAACTCTCAAAAGATCGACTGTAGAAGGTATTGACTCAGGGATGGAACATTTCTCACTGAATTACAGGTCAGTTATTCACATAATTGATTTTCTTCTCTGGAGACATTGGCTTTGCTAATACTGTTCCCAGTCAGATGGCAGAGGACAGAACAGTTTCCCTGGGTCTGTGTTCCAACAGGTAGTTCTCTGCCCAAACACACTTCCACCAGTAGCAGCCCTCCTCTCCTCCCTAAGGGAGGGACCTCATTGTAAAGGAACGGGATGAAGGCTGGAAATGGTGGCACGAGGCGTCACACAATTACCTTCAGGAAATAGCCACTGATATGTGTCATGGGCTCTGGTGATATGTGACTCATCACTCATCTCTGGGCCCCCCACTGTGTTTGGCACAATTCCTACCACCTCCTAGGGGCCTGAGAAATATTTCTGAATGAATAGAGGAATAAATAAAAGACCTGTGTTCTACAACACCCCAGCGTATTTCCTCTGCGTTAATAGGGCCTCCATGAGCCATCCTCACCCATGACAGGCCACACCTTATCAAGAGGCTGAAAAGTTACTATAAGAGAGTCATTAATACACTCAGAAAATCAGGCAGTGGAGGTCCAGAGATGAGTAGAGTGTTCTCTGGACTCTCTGTGCTCTCACTGTGCAGCAGGGGACATTTATTGAGCCGCAAGTAGTTGAGGATAAGGAGATGGCAACATGGGGATTTACTTTATTTCCCCCAGTACATTTTAAACCATCTTCAGGGTCATCATTAACATCATCACCACCATCCTCCTCCTCCTCCTCCATCTTCATCTTCATCCTCACCATGTAATCTCTGTGATGACAATGACTTTTTGTTTTGTTCCCTGTTATACCCCAAGCATTCAAAACAGCCCCTGGCCTGTAATAGGTGCTTTTTGAGTCCTCAGTGAACACTGAATAATCATTATCGATGCTAGAATGCACTGCCTACTTACTTACTTCCAGGCACCATGCCAAGTACTTCATAGTTTTGATTTCAACAACATGAACATAAATAGGTCCAGAAATGTCCTAAGTTGATGAAGCAGCACTTCATACCTAGGGTATCTGGCTGGAGGGAACACATTCTAACCCACATGCCTCCCCATTATGTCATCCCGGTCGCCTCTAATGCTTCTCTTTGTCCCTCACAGTTCTTTGTAGGACAAGTAGTGAATGTTGTCCAATGAATGAGAAGACAAGGTTCCCCACCAAATTAATAGCCCTGGGCTGTTGAATGTGTTACCCGGTTGTAATAATATTCCTCAGCTCTTCGTCTTCTCAAGGGAAAGAATTCAGTCGAGAGACAGCATTGAGTGCAGGTAAAGGAGAGTAAGAAGTTTATTAGCAAAGGCAGATACACTCCAAGATGTGGAGCGAAGGATCCCAAGAGAGGAAAAGGCCTCTCCTTACATTGTATGAACGCTTTTATTTCTGTGGGTAGAATTGCCTCCCGCTCTGCCTTCTCTTTATCTCTCTTCCTCTCCTGCTGAGGTGCCCAGACCTCCCTTTTGGTTCTCAAGGTAGTTTCTGTCAATTTCCTTTTTAGGATTTGTTGGAGAAGGTCAGTAGAATGGTCCTGACAAGCAGGGTATGTACTCTGATAAGCGGGATGTCTTCCTCCTTTCTCTGGCTTCTGACAAAAGATCCCTTTGATTTAGGGGCATGTGGAAGCCTGGAATCCTGCTGGGCTAATAAGGCCTTGCTGCCCTACGTGAGGGCAGCTGTAAAGGGTCTTGACTCAACTAGGAGCTACAGCAAGGGGCTTTCTAACCAGGGCTAAGTCTCTCCTTCTCCTGCTATGTACCTATCCTATCAAGTGTGTCTGTTAGCTGTGATCTGAAGGAGCCAGCACTTCAACTGTCCAACACCAAACCAGGGTTAATAACCGAAACAGGGTTGACCAAATGAGCATGTCAATGTTAAGCCCTGCCCAGCCAGGCAGCTAACAAGATATTTATTGAGAGGAAAATAAAGACCTTCAGAGAGAAATATGATTCACTCTGGCCTGTCTTTAAGTGAAAAATGGGTTGGATTTGTTAAGTTTCCCAAAACTGCACATATAGTGGGTGACAGACCTGGTATTTAAGCTAAGGAAGTCCTGTGTGCTTGCTCTGAAATTCTAGGCTAGTTTTCAGAGGGTAAATAATTAGCCCAACATCAAGCAACTTACCAGAGACAAAGCTCCACTGGTATCCAGAGTGCTTTCCTCTCCCCCTGCTGCTTGAGGAAGTTATTTATTAATATTGGAAAGGGTCCCAGGCATTTATCATCTGATAAGAGAAACCAGACAAACATAATACAGAGCTAATATCAAGGCAAGGCCAAAGTCTGGCCTTCAGTCAATTAATAAGATCTCCAGGCATAAAATATTGTTTGTGTTCAGAACAGAGAGAAAAATCAGTTAGCACTGCATCCCCACTATGAGCAGACCTGTACCGAGAACTTAGTGCACACTGATGTTTTAACTGCCTTGGCAGATGCGTTTACTGCTCACGGAATATCTAGATGCTGTCCATATCCTTGCTCTTGTGCATTGAGGCAAAGCCAGGTGATTCATTTTGGATAATAGGCTATGAAGGGAGGTGATGCGTATCTGTTCTGGGCCAAAGCAAAAAGAGCACATGAACTTTCTACATTCCCTTTTTTCTCAGAAACATTCCAGGTTATGAAGCCTTTGTCAGCCTGAGTTCCTAAGTTTCTTTGAGGAGAAAAGCTTCCTGCTGAATTGTACTAAATATGTATTATGGAGGAAAACAAAATTTTTACTGTGTGTTCAGGCACTGAAATTTTAGGTAAATTTGTTAATACAGCATGGCATAGTCTACCTAACTAACACAGAGGTCTGATATTACTTAAAAGAAGGACACACAAGGAAAGGTGAGGAGGAATTATGCCTTATTCAAAGGCATAATTTATTATACGCCTGATTATTTCAATTCTGCCAGGGAGAGACGACATGGGACGTGCGAGGGCCAGAATAGAGAACTCCCAGATCAGTGGGTGTGTTGGGAACCAGGGTTGGCTACAAATGGGTTGGGATAGACTGGGATGAGGCCAGAAAAAGCCCTCAGTGCCACATGCAGGGGTTAGAATTATAGCATGATGAGACTGGGAAGTGACTTAAAGATCATTTTACATTTGAGGGAAAGAATACTTTGCAACGAGGATTAAATTGTTCTCAGTCATATCACTTGGGCTTCATCCTATAAACAGAGCGGACACTGTTGGGTTTTGTGCAAGAGAATGACAGATTGAAGGTTCTGCTTTAGGAGAATGCAAATGGCAGTAGTGTCAGAGTAGTTGGCCTTTGGAGAAACTGAAGCCAGGAAGACAAGTGAGGAGGCCATTTCTAAGGCAAAGTATAGAAAGCTCATAATACTGAATGCTGGCCCTAACTCTCTGACTTAACTCATATAAAGACGGGATGACATTTTGAGATAAGAGGTTAGTCTGAGGCAGGCCACACAAAGCCCAGGTCCCAAGATCCAGGGATGGGTTTGTGTCCAAAGGATGACCCCAGCCCCTAAACTGGAGCCAGTCTCTTTTCCAGGGCTTGACACATGCATGTTCTTTGCAGAAGTCACATTCTGCTGTCCAGGAGCAATTAAAAAAAAAAAAAAAAAAAAAAAACCACTAGAGACCAGCGCAACTATCAGCCTTACAGTTTTCTCCCAAGGAGTAGCTAGCTACCTTTGGTCTTTACTTATAGCTATGTGGTTCATTTGCTTATTAATTTATCAACCACTCGTTCATCCACAATAAATGTGCATTAGACACTATTAGGTGCCAGGAACATAGACTGTCCAGTGCTATCTCCCAGGAATGCAATAATGAGAAATAAGCCATGGTACCTTCAATTCCTGATGCGGTTTCTATTTACTACAAAAGATATATTTTGTCAGTATTTAATATCTAATCATAAACTGTGATAAGCGTGCTGAGCGAGAAGCACAGGGTACTTCAGAGGCCATAAGAGAAGGTCATGGTCTTCTTGTTCAATAAAGGAAGACATTCCTGAGAAAATGACAATTAAACTAAAAACTAAGAACTAAGCTGAAACTCAAACCAGGAGGACACACATGTCAAGTGGAGAGAAAGGTAGTCTTTAAATGCCATCAGGAAAGGCCATGCCATTTGAAGTTCAGAGAGTCAGGGAGAGTCAGGAAGAATGAGACCGAAGAGGTAAAATGGTTTCAAATTCCTTGCCATGACCTCCCAGGCTGCATGACTGGACCCGGCCTGGGAACAACAGGAAACCTTGGGCTGGCTTGGAGCAGTGATTGAAGAATACATTGTAGATTTGATGTCAGACTAGCTGACGGGGTGGACATGAGGGAGGCCAGACAGTGTGGGGATAAAGAGGTAGGAGTAAGTGTGATTATCCTGGTTGGGGATAATAATGGTTTGGCTAGGGCACCGGAGGAAAAGGTGGAAAGCAGGGGATGGATTTGAATGATGTACACGACATGATAAGATTTTTTTTTTTTTTTGGCCATGTCATAAAGAACTTTACTAAAAATTACAATTTATTAAGCTCTTGGATTTTTTTTTTTTTATTAAATTTATTGGGGTGACAATTGTTAGTAAAATTATATAGATTTCAGGTGTACAATTCTGTATTACATCATCTATAAATCCCATTGTATGTTCATCACCCAGAGTCAGTTCTCCTTCTATCACCATATATTCGATCTCCCTTACCCTCATCTCCCACCCCCCACCCCCCACCCCCCTTACCCTCTGGCAACCACTAAACTATTATCTGTGTCTATAAGTTTCTGTTTCTCATTTGTTTGTCTTGTTCTTTTGTTGTTTTTGGTTTATATACCACATATCAGTGAAATCATATGGTTCTCTGCTTTTTCTGTCTGACTTATTTCGCTCAGCATTACTCTCTCAAGATCCATCCATGTTGGACATGACAAGATTTGACAGTAGATTAGGAATGGAGCATGAGGAGAAGGGGCCAAGATGCCTTCTAGTTTTCTGAATTGCACAGCTGTGTGGATGGTGTTGATTCTGACTGAAATAGTGGAAACATGAGAAGAAGCCAGGTTTGGGGAGAGGGAAGGTAATTAGTTTGGTTTTGAGCCAGTTGGAGGAACCCAGGCTGGAGCCATGGATGCTGTGCCTTCTAGTCTGTTGATAAGGACATTTAAGGACTTCTTCTTGTTTTCTGGGTGGTGGTACGTCCTGTTCTCAATGCCTTGCTGGAGGACCCGGGCCTTTAGACTGAATCAGAGGAGCTGGAATAACAATGTTGTCACGCTCTCACCCTGTTGGGCACATTTTCCATGAGCTGATTCTAAGTTCAGAGCTCCTGCATTAGACCCTTTAATCTTCTCTGTTTTATACATGTTATGTTTATTAAGCCCCAGTTTGGCAGTTGACTTAAGATCTATAATAAGGACTTTTTACAGAAATAGACACACAGAGACTACATAGAATTGGGAGTTGGGGCCCAGAGCATTACAGGGGGTTTTCCACTGTTTACAGGAGAATCCCATTAACATTCCAGAGGCACACAGGATTTCAAGGTCCCAGAAAAGGAGTAGTTGCTTCTGTCTGGAGAAATTAAGAAAGAACTTCCTGTGGAACTTGCATTTGATTTGCGTCTCAGAGGATGCTATGAATTAGGCAAAAGTAATGGAAAGGAAGAAGCGTTCAGGCAAAGTAAATAATGTGGGTAGCGGCAGGAGGTAGGTAGGTAGGTAGGTAGGTAGGTAGGTAGATAAAGGACATTTTTCCTCCCCCAGACATCTCCAGGACCCTCCACTTTGGTGCCTTCCTGAGCTCAGAGCCCTTACAGATCCTTATAGTCTTCACTTGGTGCGAGTGGGAAAAGGGTTTCAGATCAGCAACCTGGGACAGGACCACACAGGCCTAAGCAGAAGTGGTCGACGACAGGGAGAAAAGGGAACACAGAAAAGAGATTTTATTTTCCACCCACTTTCCTCTCTTTCACATCCACATGTGTTTCATGTCCTAGACTAGCCTATTTATTATCCCCTAAACACATCCCCGCTTTCCTCTCTCTGAACCCTTAATTATGGCGTTGCCCCTGCCAGAAATGACCTCCCACCTCCATCGTCTCCTGTCCAAGTCTTATACCATGTCCACGATGCAACTCGGGGGCTAGTCCACAGTGCCCCTCCCTCCTCCAGCCAGAGGTGATGCTTCCCTTGCAGCGATTTCCCTCTGTGCCTCTCATTTAATACCTCTTACTTTCTAAGCTTATATGCAGTCTACTTGGGGTCACGCTTTGAGGTACCTTGAGGCAGGGTCCGTATCTGATTCCTCCTTGGAGACCCAGACCAGCCTAGCACATGAGTGAAAGCTCCACAGTGTTAAACAGAAGATTGAGCCTGGATCTAGGACTCCTGGGTCCTCTTTCCAGTTCTAACTCTGAACTATAAAACACACAGGAGTAATGCAAAGCCAACTACATCCATAAAATACTTTTATTCCATGGCCTGAAACCACAATAGTAAAACTCTGAGCACCTAGGGGGTTTATAGCCGGATTTGCTTTTACTTTGTCTGAATGTTACAGCTTTATCTTGTGGGACAAATTGTTTCCTGCCGGTATATTAGTAGTGTCTCCAGGACCCAACATGCTCCACTGGGAGGAGGAGGAAAGAGGACCGTGGCAGGAAAAGTCTTGTTCCTCTGCCCACCAGGCGGCCCAAGCTGAGGTCCAAGTGTCACTGTATGCGTGTACCTGTGTACACATTCACATGTGTGTGCAAGTGAGTGTGTGACTGTGGACACGGGCAACGTGCTGGCTGTGGACACGGGCACATGTCATGGCCTTACCAGCTCAGTCCTCCATTTTGGAAAATTATTAGTTTGGGCTCATTCACAAGCTGAGAGGATGAGAGACACAGAAAGAGGGAGAGAGATCTATTCCCCAGAGGTAATCATGTTACTGAAAACCACCAGCAGTCATCGTGTTTATCTTGCTCATTTATCCAAACTCCAAACAGTCCTCCGCAGCAAATCACATTTCAGCAGGGCAGATGATTCTGTCTGTAGCATAAACTTCTCGCTGCCGCTCTCTCAGGAGCAGCCTCTCTAGGTAAATATAAATCTCATTCTAATAGCAACATTTGGAGAAGTAATGTTATTTGCCCTGATTTAGAGAAAACACAACATAGGCTCTGGCAGAGCTGATCTTTTTCCTCAGAAATTAATCAAAGACACATAATACAGAGGCAACCTGAATGTTCCTCTGGCAGAGTGGAGGACTGCTGTGTGTGTGTGTGTGTGTGTGTGTGTGTGTGTGTGTGTGTGTGCACGCACAGGGATCGGGGGCCTTGATTAATTATTCCAGCCTTCTAACTCTTTCTTTTATTTATTTCCTGTCATGCGAGTGGTTTCTAGAGACCAGTTCACAAGATTCATACAGAGTTGAGAGAGATCAAATGGCTATTTTTTCACTGCACAACTGAGAATCTGTAAATTTTACCCCCAGGGAATATGAAAACGCAATCCAATATTGACCTCCCCTGCCACTGAAGGCAAGCATCCAAGAGTGCAGTGTTGAAGCAGCAATGCTGCCTGGAGAGGGGGGACGGAGAGGGTTTTGAGGGCCACAGCCCAGGGGGAGAAGGGAGAGAGGAAAGTCCCTGCCTTTCTGAGCCCACTCTACTTCTGGTCCCTAAGGACAGGAACGCAGGATTGGTGTGCGAAGACCTTTCAAAACGGTGCAGCCCTTTTCTAAGGAGCCATTTGCAGCACCAGGGTCAGTAATGCATCCTTGGCTGCGGAGTCAGACTCGCTCAATTCAAATCCCAGCTCCACAGATCACAAGCAGAATGATTTGAGACTCATTACTTTCCATACCTGAGTTTCCTCATTGATAAATTGGTCTGATGCGATTAAATTGGGAGGAGGAAAAGAATACACCCAAGGCTTTAGAACAGCATCTTGCGTAGTGAGTATGCTGCGTGAACTGTGACATGGTTATCATTTTTTGTAGTAGTAGCTACATCCCCCAGGTGAACCTCTTCCTGGCCCATGTTCCTGTGAAAACCACGTTGCAGGAGAGCATCAAATGTGTAGGTTTGCACACCTCATAGATTACAAAAAAGCTTCAAAGGACTCAGGACAAGAAGGTAGGAGAATTCATCCATCCATTTCTCACGGTCTCGGATCTCTCTGGGTCCGGGACAAAGACAGTGCTGAAGCAATCCAGTTTTCTTGGGTTGGTTGTGTAAAATCAGGGTCAGAGCCATTTTCTGTCTTTTTCGAGCAGAAGCGGGCTTCTTACTACATTTCGGATTGGAAAGAGCATATGATTGAGAATTGGGTCCAAATGTAACCTCAATGGGCCATGTGGTTTGTACAAGTCCCTTCTCCACTATGGGCCTCAGTTTCCCCATCTGTATAAGGAGGAGGTGGCATCAATAATTTAAAGAATCAACCAGCATCAATTGTCCGTTCACCACCTGGTCCTTAAGGTAGGCTTGATATGGCAACTGAACTTCAACAGTGGGCAATACGTTGGGGGTCAGGCCTGGATCAAGACTCAGGCTGGAGAGGTGAGCAATGAGTCAATGACTTTTTTGGTTGTAGGCATCTTAGTAGTTTTGTTTGTGTCTGGGGCAGAGAGAATCATAATGAACATGAGTCTCCTGCCTGATCCTTACCATGGTGCCGTCACAGTGAGACCAATAATAAAGAGCAATCAAAGGGAAGGAATCAGCCATATTCCATCCAGAGGGCTAGTCGTTCTCAGACTGCCTCCTTGCATGACCCTCCAAGGGCTCCTGGAGCGCCTGGTTTTTGGTAATCTCACCTTCTAGAATACAGCTCATGGTGCAGGCCTTGTCAGCCCCAACAGCCTCTGGCAACTCTTCACGTTATCTCCTAGTCCTATGGCTCTTGTCAATCCAGGGGCAGGTGGCCACTCTCAGCGAATGGAGGCGGGCCCAGCTTCCCCTGGATTTCCATTCCCTGAGACCACTGGCTTCTCCTCCACAACAATTTCAGAGCGGGGTTTGAGAAACTCTGTGTTTCAAATGCAGCAGGAGCTCTACTGTCTAGATAAGGCGAGAGAGTTGAGTCTGTTTTCAGTTATCAGAGAATATATCATTCAATAAATCCTCAAACAGAGATTGAGCACTTACCACATACCACATAACAGTAGAGTCACCTTTGAGTGCAAACTAATACTAGATATTATAGGAGCTGCTTTACCCATTTTTATTTCTGATGTTTACAATATCCTTGTGAAGGAGTATAATACACACTTTATAACTGAAGCTCACAAACATTTAAGAATATTCTGGCAGCTGCTATCACCAGGACCTGCCCCAGAAGTATTCTAAGTACAGCAGGAGATGTGAAAAAGTAGGAGGCTTGGTGTCTGCATCATACAGCGTGCACGTCCTGTTGGGGGAACGGGTTGTGGGCTCTGCCTGGCTCTGTCCTGTGCTGCCACTTGATATGTAAATGCCTTTGATAGACAGCATATTATGCAGATTAAGAGACATGAGAATCAGCTCACCGATGCCTAGGGAAGTGAGGGAAGAGAATGGGCTTCCCGCCAGGATAGAGAGAGATGCTCTAAGCAAGGGGAGACCAGGGGAGGGGAGAAAAACAGCACTAGCAAAGGCCACTAACTGTGCCATTCAAGACCTATTTCCTTCCAGTTATCCTGGATGAAGGATGCTGAGGTGACTCATGGAAAAGGAATGAGGAAGCAAATGCCAGGGTGCTCTCTGACTCTTTCAGAGCTGCAGCTGACCTGCAGAACTTGGGGCTGTCTGGATAGGAACATGTTCCAAGGAGGAGGACTGAGAAAAGATTTCAATGATATGTGGTAAGGCTCGAATTAAAGCCAAGTTGGATATTCCTAAGTGACAGCTTTTTAAACATTTCTCAACAAATGTCATTAGTGGTAGAAAATATAAAGATACACTCTCAGTATGTTTACCTGTGTGTATTTTAAAACTTTATGCCACACTTCTGTAATTCTATAAAACATATCCATGTTTGTTTTAATTTATTAATTTCACAGATTTTTTTTGAGCCCCTATTCTGTGTTGGGAACGGTTCTGAGGCACTGAAGGAAAAGCAGTGAACGTAAGTACTATGGTCTGAGTCCTCATAAAGTTGCATTCCGGAGTTTCTTCCCACATTTTGGTAGGAAGTGGTAGTTCCTTGAAGATGTGTGACATCTGTCCTGGGCTTCTTGTACACTCAGTACATTGCCCATGGGGCTTCCCTAGGGTATGCAAGCCCACGCTGAGGAGTAGTGTTCTCAGGAGAGACTGACAAGCCCTGGGAACAGCAAGGACGTCCCCACTTTACTTAAAGAATTGTTCTGCCAAATATGGGGATGGCTCTTCCAAAGCTGCATGTCAATAAAACAGTCTAACTCTCTTCCTCTCCTTTTATCAACAACCGTTAGGAAGAACCAGGACCCTGCTCCCAGGATTACTCATTGTTTCCACATTGTACTTCTACAGGTCATGATGCTCTGGCTGCCAATAACAGAAAATCCAGCCCTGAGTGGCTTGAACAGTAAGTACCACATTCATTATTTCACATAAGAAGAGATGTGTGATGGGGTGGTTCCGAGGTGACTAATTTAGTGTCCCAGCAAGCATTGGGAACCCATATCCATTCCCGCTTTCTTCTATGCCACACTCAGCATGGTGGTTTGCCCTCTAGGCCAGGTCATGGCCCCAAGAAGGCCACTGCATTTTCAACTGTCACATGCAAGTATCAGGAGGAGACAGCATGGCTTGTTTTCTCTATGTACTGTTTGTTTGTTTGTCTGTCTCTTTGTTTTTAGATCGAGGAACCTTACCCAGAATTCCTCTTCCATCTCAGCCAGAACCAAGTCATATGGCAAGTTAAGCAGGATTACCATGATTGGCTGGGATATTTCCCTACACTGGAAGATGAATCTTGGATTAAATTGGGGTCTGTAAGTAAGGAAGAAAGGAGAAATGCCTGCTGGGTGGGCAGTGAAGAGTATCTGACAGCCTGGCTTGCTCTCATACATTGAATTCCAAGATGGTACTACCTGATATCATATAAAATGAAAGCAGTATTGACTGCTTCTTACACACACCATGTGGGATGGTGGGCACTATAAAAGCCATTATTAATTCCACTGGGCCCCAATTCTGGATTTTCTTCAAACCCTTTTCATAATCTGAAATTATTGTGCCCACTTATTTATTATTTTGCCTCTCCAGTTAGAATGCAAGCTCTAGGAGGGCAGCACTCATGTTTCTTTTGTTCATGGTTCTAACATCTCTAGCACAGCACCTTATACACAGTTGGTACTGACTGAATATTTTTGAAGAAATAGTAAATAAATGAATCCCTTACGAGGTACAAGATGGTCCTGAGTCTTCTGTAACCATTCTTCCTACCTTACATTTGGGGAAACTGGCTAATAGATGTTAGGTAATTCACTCAAGTTTACTTGAGGAGCCTATGGCACAATCGAGCTTTAAGCCTAGTGTCAGATTCCAACTTCTTGCTCTGGCCCCAGTGCTATGACCCCTGTCCTTGTGAGAAGACAGTCTTTGATTTAATGAGTCCTCTTTCTTGGGCAGCTGCAAAGCCTTGAGCCACTACTTACCACCATGCTCTCAGTCAGCTCTACTCCTGCACTTCTCTTGGTCTAGAACCTTCTCTATCTCTCTAGGCAGAGCCTCCCCCCCCACACATAGACACATCCATACTCAGTTCAGACTACCCCCCCCCCCACTTCCTTTCTAGAAGTCATCACTCTCCATTTCCTGTCTCCATTGTTCCATCCTCTACCTCTATGTTAACTATTCCACATGCCCAGGTCTGATACCCCCACCCCCACCCCTGCCCAGGGAGAATGTAACTCCTCAAGGGTAGGGACTAACCCCATCACCTTGGGAGGCAACATAGAGTTACGGTTAAAACTTCAGATTCTAGGGCCAGACTACCTGTGCAAATCCCAGCTCCTCAACTTGCTGATGGTATGGTCTCAGGCAAGTTTCTTTACTTCTTTGGGCATGGTTTCCTCCTCTGTAAAAATGGAGATAATAGTGGTATGCAAGGGTTGTTGTGAAGACGGAGTTAATATGTGTAAAACATGTAACGCCAAGCATGTAGCAAGAGCCATGTAAATGTCAACTATCACTTTTCATTTCTCTTCTTTTCTTTCTCCAACGGAGCCAGGCACCTAAAAGATATTTTAAAAATTCCTGCTAACAGGAATCCAGTAATTCTCTGGCTGCTTCCTCAGTGTGTGGTATTTCTCCCCCACTAGACCGCAAACTCCAAGGACAGCCATTGCTCATGTTTTCTCCTTCCTCTGTACCTTTTCAGGGTCTGCCATAGTAGGAAGAACTTGACAGGGACTTAAAAAATCCTTTTGGAAATGAACAAACCAAAAAGGCCTGGGGCTTTGGGGAATATGCTCATTTGAATTTCTTTTCTGCTTTTCCTCTCTCCTTTAATTGCACACCTCCTCTTTCTTCCTGAAATCAGATGAGCCTACACTGATAGTGCCTCAAGCCATTTTCTTAATGCATATGAATTGACTGTAATCCTTTTGTTTTGTGGCTACTGGCAGTTGGTCCGGCAGGTGACTGAGAAGATTTTAATCACTCACAAAATATGGCATTGGATTACAAAATGTCAGCCGTCCACTGCTCTGGAGAGTCATTTATGATGACATTGCAGCCCAGGGAAAGAAACCTTAATTAGCCTTCGGCTGATTTCAGAAACCAGACCTGCCTTGTAATTTACTGCAAAATGAGTATGATTCTCTGATATAAGATCAGTCATAGGACACTGCAATGAGAACATAGACAATGGATCTGTGTACCACAGATTCGTTAAGGAAGCTGGGGCCAGACCCAGCCTCCAACGCACTTGTCTTTGGGAGGACTTGTTTCTTTCTTTCTTTCTCTCTCTCTTTCTTTCTTTCTTTCTTTCTTTCTTTCTTTCTTTCTTTCTTTCTTTCTTTCTTTCTTTCTTTCTTTCTTTCTTTCTTCCTTCCTTCCTTCCTTCCTTCCTTCCTTCCTTCCTTCCTTCCTTCCTTCTTTCTTTCTTTCTTTCTTTCTTTCTTTCTTTCTTTCTTTCAGTTTCAGGTGTAAAAAGCAATGTAATAATTAGACATTTACACCCCTCACAAAGTGATAATCCCCTCCCCCAATCTACAACCTCTCTGATATCGTATATACCTGTTACATGTATTGACTATTCCTGATGCTGTACTCCATATCCCGTGACCATATATATATATATAAAATTTGAGTTGACAGTCATTATTATTCAGCTTTAGCTTCAGGTGTATAGCGCAGTGGTCAGGCATCTGTACAGTCCATGAAGTGGTCTCCCTAATAAGGCAAGTGACCATCTGATACCCTACAAAATCTTTACATTACTGATTATGTTCCCCAAACTATCTTTCATATCCCTGTGGCAATTTTGTGGCTAATTTGTACTTTCTAATCCCCTGACCCTCTCCCCATCTAGCAACCATCAGGTTTTCCCTATACCTCTGAGACTGTTTCTGTTTAGTTTGTGGGAGCATTGTTTCTCATTAGGAATTGACTTTTAAAGGCCACTGGAAGAGGGGCTCCCAACAAGGTTTCATAGTTACCCTTTAATCCACACTCATGTGAGCCCAGAGAGACACATTGGTGAGGGTAAAACAGGAGGGCCGATTCACTTTGCACAGGAAAGTATGTCCCCCAAAAAGGTGACTCTGGAGTCAAAATGAAAAGCATGAGAGCACTGCAGCTGAGGCCATCCCAGGTGGCACTTGCACTCACACTGATACAGTAGACCTCATTAACTTAGAACAGGAATGGCAAATGGGTTTCATTTGGCATGACATTTCTGATAGATTATAGTAGCTGCTGAGAACACTGTGTTCTGAAGGATTCTCCTGCTGCCTTTCAGCTTAAGAAGAAAGAATGCTGTGATCATTCAGCAATGTCTGCTGTGGCAGAGGTGCAGGAATTGACACCGTGTACCAAATGCTTGCCATCCTCCACTTGGAATAATGGGGCCAACGTGGATTTCTGTCTGAAATAGCCAAGTGTCTATGAAGTTCTATTGCATTATTATTTTCAATTACTGTTTCCCGCTGCAAATAGTTAACATAAATCACAAATACAAATACCCAAGTTAGAGCACTTTTTTCAAAGTTTCTAATCAGTAGACTTTCCTATTCCATGTTTCCTTATCATGAGAGCCCTTTTGACAGGGCTGGAAGTGAGACAAACAGGTATATATTTAGGAGCTATCTAGTAACAAAAGAGAGAAACCTAAATTCCAATGTCATTCATGGCAAACTTCCTGAGTAAAACTGCCTTGAAGCAAGCCCAATACACCCACCCTCTACTTCCGTAAGTGGGTTTAGTCAGGTGCTAAAAAGAGAGATCTTGCTCATTCTCACCATTTACTACAAGAATCAGCTGGGGAATAACTTACCTATTTCCTGGGGCTTGAGGTCTGTGTCATTGGTTCAAACAGTAGGAGAGAATCTCAGGACCTGTGCAGGAGGAAAGACCACATCATCAAAGGCTCCCTGCTGATGCTGGCCCAGTGTCAGCTCTGACAGCCGTTTGGCAAATCCATCCCTCTAGCACTGTTCACAATGACAGCTTGAGAGAGGGCTGGGGATAGTCTTCCTTTCCGGAGAGGAGTCAACACATCAAGAGACAACTTCTTTGCACATTTTGTGGAGCTCTGTGGTCTAACGAAAAGGCAACATTGATTCAGGGGAGGGAGAGGATTCCCTGTGCATCTGAGCCCCAAGTGCCAGAGACTGACAGTGACTCTGGAATAAGAACAGTGCAAACATTTCTAAAGACATTTCACTCTTAAGGAATGTAAGATGGGTTTTCTGTGAAACAGCTGCCAGCAGTTTCCCATTCTGGCTGATCGGCTCCCCTTTCTAGCTGATGAAAGCAAGAAGACCTCTTCAGCATCACCAAGAAGACATTTGGAAAACGTCAACTGAAGCAGACTAAATACTAGCTCAGAGAAGTCATCGTCCTGCTCTGGCCTTCCCTACTCTGACATCAGTACATGCAGAATCATCTCTGGTGTCTAACAAACTTCTTGAAGAAAATCTGAACAATTTTTCCATTTCACCTTCTCATGAAGTGGAAATTCTCAAAAGAAAACAAAAAGAGGGAGGACTACAATCTAATTGGAAATTAAGTTAAACTCAATTAATTTACATAAATGCATTGTGTTGCTTTGGTAGTATAATTAATTCTCAGTTTGTGAACTAGTGTTTGTCTCTGCAGACTGTGTCCAAGAATGTGCCACATGAAATTGTTCTGGTCTTGCAGGCAGCCTGGTTTACAGGCCACCAGCAGATGGATTATAAGCTGTTTGAGGACAGAGGCAAGACTGACACTGCTCAGTGGTAGAAACAGGTTTTCACTTGGTAAATATATATAGAGCACCTGCAAAGGGGGACCACAGCACACCCAGAGTGCCCCAAAGTGAATAAAACAGATCAATACCAACCTTCATGGATCCTATATCTGACTGGGAGAGACAGATTAAAAACAAGTAACCCAATCAATAAACAAGATCCTTTCAGGGGGTGACAAATTCTATAACGTACCATAAGAAATAAAATGGTGATACCATGAAAAACAGTGATAGGAAAAGACTTTCGATAGCTGAGAACTAAACGTGATAAGAAGTCAGCCATAATTCCTAACAGAGGGAAGGGTGAGGATAAGGTGCCATCGGTGGCGTGTTCCAAGGACAAAAGCAGACCAGCATAACTGGAGCCTCATAAGTGAGAAAGAAAGACCCGAGAGACTAGTGGAGTTGAACGAGGCTAGAGCATGGTAAAGAGTCTGGGTTTTATTCTAAGTCCAATGAGGTCTTCAGTGAGAATGAAGTGATTTGATAAAAGATCACGCTGGCTTTTATTTAGAAAATAGAATATAGAGAATAAGAATAGGTGCATCTTATATGTATATTCTCATTCTACGTCTGGGGTGGGGACAGGTGAGGAAGTGTTGAGCAAGAGCAAACAGGCAAGAAATGAGCAGGTTATATTAATTGGATATCGGATAAGCTGCTGTAACAAAAATATCCCACAATACGGTAGCTCAGAGAAGATACAAATTGATCTCGCTTTCCTGTAAATCCACAGTTGAGCAGTCCAGGGTTTGCAGGATGGCCCTTGCCCCACAAAATTATCAAGACATAAGCCACTGAGTTGACTCAGACATACCCAACCTATGGTCTCCATCTCTGGTTCCAGGGCAAACTGCTACTCTTAGCTAATCCCATATATGAGCAAGAACACTACACTATAGGGTTTTGAGGAAGCCACGCATTGCTTAGGGCAAAAAGACCCAAATTTTCACTAAAATTCATAGAAAAGGAAGTTTTTCAATGATACAGGTAGAGAGTACAGGGGATTTTTATAGTAGTAAAACTATTCTGAGTGATACCGTGATGGTGGATACATGTCCTACGTTTGACAGAAGTTTATCAAATGTACAACACAGAGAGTGAACCCCAATATAAATTATGGACTTTAGTTAATAGCAATGCATCAATATTGGCTTATCAATTGTAACAAATATGCCACACAAATGCATATGTTAATAATAGGGGAGGGATTATAAGGGAGTATGTGGGAACTCTCGGGACATACTTCCCACTCAGTTTCTCTGTAAACCTAAAACTGCTCAAAAAGGTCTATTAATTAAAAAGTTGTAGAGAAAGAATCACCACTGGTATATGTTTAAATGTGAATGTGTATATACAGGTACATGTGTTCCTGTGGTGAGGGTGGCGAGAGTGGTGTGGTAGAAAGGATCTCCTAGATCTGATGGCAGGAGACCTACTTGACTCACTTCCACACCCCTGTACCTCAGGCCTGGCAGAGTAAAACCAAAAGGCAATCCTGTGGAGAAAATGCCCATCTTTCCTCAGTCAGCATGCTGCCCTCTTCTATAAGATCACTAATTTGGAACTTAGTAACGTTGACCTACCTGAAGGGGCATGTTCATCGACCGGAGACATTTCCAATGGGAAGCACTGTAAATGAGATGTCCTTTCCGTCTTTCATCCCTTCACTTGCAATTCTCCTTTCTGCAATATTGTTGGAAATAACCATCCACCTGTATTCTGTTGGGGCGGGGGGGGGGGGGGAGACACAAAGATGGAGTATGAGAGTAGTCACTGTCTGCCTCTCCCTGTCCTTACCCCAATACAAATAACTGTAAAGGATAATCTATCATGTCTCAAAATATCCCATTTCTTTGCTGTTGTATTATAGCAGGAAGAATGACAGCCCCCAAAGATGACTCTGCCCTAATCCCCAGAACCTGTGAATATGTTCCCTAAATGGCAAAAGGGACTTTGCAGCCATGATTAAATTAAGGAATTTGAGACAGTATCCTGTTTTATCAAGATGGACTCAGTGTAATTATAAGGGTCCTTTCAAAACAGAAAACAATGTGACAATGAAAGTAGAGGGACAAAGACAGAGAATGGAAGATATTATGGTGTTGGCTTTGAAGATGGAGGATGGGCCATGAGCTAAGGAATGTAGGTGGCCTCTAAAAGCCAGAGAAGGCAAGAAAACTGATTCTTCCCTAGAGCACCCAGAAAGAGTGCAGCCCTGCTGACCCATTTTAGGACTTCTGACGTGCAGAACTGTGAGAAAATTAATTTGTGTTTCTTTTAAGCCGCAAAGTTTGTGGTAATTTGTGGCAGCAATTTCAGACACAATAGGAAACTACACAAACCTTCTACCTGGGAATGTGTTATTTCTCGACCATCAAACTATCCAGGTGTCCCTTCTCCTGCTTATCCTTTTCATTCAGCTCCTATCTTAAACCTGTGGCTCCTGGTCTGAGCCCAAACAGAACACATACCATTGTCTTGCCTCTCTAGTCTTAGACTGGCACCATTACTGGCTGGCAGATGAGGGCACTCAATAAGCATTGAATGAATACATGAATGAAAGAAAATTTTGTTTTCCAAATTCATCCCATGCTTAAAAGGAGGTCGTAGGTTTTTTTTTGTTTGTTTTTGTTTTTAGTATTTTGTTTATCAGTTGTGCTGCTTGCTTTAATCTACCTTCTCTCCCATAAGACCCCCCACCCACGTGGTGGCTTCTAGCTATAAGTACACATGGACTCTTTTTCTTGTTTTTGACCTGGTCCCATGATCTGAGTTCTATTTCTGGGCCTCCGGTTCCCAGGACTTCCTGCTGGTAAATGGACATCTCAGCTTCTTTTTAAGTGGGGCTTCAATCTAAACTAGACTCCAGTGGAAAGCTCTATGGGGCCTCCAGATATGTAGCTCTGGGTTGGGGTCCAAAAAGATACAGTGACTGTATCTGGGACAGCCCAGCAGTTAGCATGTGGTACTGATAAAGGAATCCTGGGAGCCGTACCGGCCTATTGGACTCATAAACAGGAATACTGCTCCCCAGTCACAGATTGTATCCCTAACCCAGCTATCCATCTGAGATATGAAATGTCCTAGATCACAAAGAGACCAGGCAACAAATTTCAAGCAGATGAGATCCTAAGATGAAAAAACAAGTCAAAGGATGTCTCCTTCTGAGGATGGATGGGTCATGAAGTCTAAAGGTATACAAAAATATATTGCAAAGGAATTTATAGACCAATAGCTCAACTTCTCTTTACAGCTGGGTAAAGTACTTCTGCTCCCAGGCCTTCGTTTTCTAAAGACCACGTACACAGCAAATGGCTGGGCTAAGTCTTGGCAGCGCCAGTACAACCAGGAGGGCACATTTGTTTTTTAACTCAGAATAAGTCAGAACGCAGTGAGATTATGAAATGATCACATCAACTTTCTAGATTTTAATACCAAGTATTTTCACTTTCTTTTTTTTTGGGGGGGGGTCTTTTGCAAAATAGTTTATTCAAACAAGAACACACACACACACACACACACACACACACAGGAGGAGTGCTACTCCACTGAGATAACAATGGATACATTAAAAATCAGTACTCTTCACCTTCATCTGTCTTTGATTCTTTTTCATGAAGGTGGGAAATGCCAAGTGTCAAATATTTCCAGTTACTTAAGCCCTGCAAGATAGAGCTTTTGCTTCTCTGAGATAACACTGAGCAGGAGACTTCAGAGAAGTCACCATTTAAATGTCCCAAGTTGATTTCCCTTTCGATGGGAACAGAGGAGGAGGAGGAAGATACCAATTAAACAGAACCCTCAGGCACAGACATCTCATTACTGGCATATGTCAGGTGGAAACTGCTCAGGACCACCTCCACTGTGCTAGACCTTATCTCAAGCGATTGCCTGCCTCTTAGAACAACCCCCAGGCTAACTACAGAACGTTATTTCAGTCATTCCAAATGAGACCCCAGTGCCGGTAACCGACATTTGGCATTTCTGTAGGGGTCCATTTAAGACTTGTTTCACAGTCATAAGTAGAAAAACTTATATCTGTTCAAATACAAGAAGAAAATGCCACTTCATGCTCATGCATCTCTATGGAGGATTGGCAGCATCCACTTGATACAGAGAAAAGCACTTGTGGCTTTGTAGTTCTGTTGTGTTCTATTCCAGACAAGCCTCATACAAGGGGGTTCTCCTGGAGCTCAGCTTTAATCTTAAATGACAACCCATGAAATGACTAGAAGAGAGTTCATAGAAAAAGAAATACAGCTCATTAAAAATCATACGGAAAAAGTTTCATCTCACTTGCAATCAAAGATGTTTTAAGTTTACATAACAATGAGATGAACTTTTGTCTATAAGATTTGAGAAGATGTATACATTAGAGCTGGTGAAATTGGGACGTAATAAACATTCTCATATGTTGCTAGTGAGAGTGTTCATTGGTTCCACTTTTTTTAGAAAGAAAACCAGTCATTTATATTGAGACACTTAAAAAAGAACGTTTTGAATGTCACACTACATCTGATGAAGTATTTGAGGGCAGTTACCCAACACTTAGTGCATAAAAATCTTCAAAGCAGTATTATCTACAGCAGCAAAAATAATAAAAATAATAAAAGGAAAGCTCTAAATAGCCCCTAGAAAGTTATGATGTACATATGTGATGGAATATTATGCAGCCCTTAAAAATGATGTATAAACACCATCTCAAAACACTGTAAGATGCAAGTATTGTCATATTAAATAAAAGTATAATTGTGCATATATACATATATATGTATATATATACATGTATATATGTATGTATACGTATATATATGTATATGTATATATATGTGTGTGTGTGTGTGTGTGTATATATATATATATATATATATATATATATATATATATATAAATATGCACACACACACATATATATACAGTATGCTGACAACTTCTGGGAAAAAAAGCCTTGTAGTAATGTAGGCACATCAAAATGCAATTGGGTGGTGCGATTGTGGAAGATGTTTTTGTTCTTACTATTATTTTGCATTTTCCAACTTTCATGATAAGCACATGTTATTTTTACAATCAAAAAAACTATAAATAAAAATAAACTTATGTTTTGAAACATAAGTAAAAATAAAAGTGCAATGAAAATGTAGCCCATTTATACCTCTACTTTAGGGAACATAAACTGTAAGGAAACCCACATCACAATGCATTTTAATCCATATGCAAATAAAACCCTAGTTTTTACATGCAGATATTTATGCATATGGAGAGTCTGGCAGCTGAATCTAATATTTTGATGTGTGCCAATGCTTGCAGAGCTATTAGAAAGAGGATTTGTGATAATCTTATTGGCACAACCCAGAGAACCTTACCTATTCCAGACCTTAACTTGAGCACAAAATATATCATAGAAAGACCAACACCATGGGGTAATTTAGCAATTAATGGTATTGCAGCAAAGGGATAGCAGGATAGTTTCATTTATCTCCGTTTCCAAAGTTCTAATAACAGATTTCTTTGGAGGGTAAGAGAATAAAACACTGCAAGCTAACATTTGCATTGAGAAACACTAAAATGTAAAGAAATGTCTCTTTTGCCATTTTGGAAAGGTTAGGGCAATGAAACACTATAATAAAATGCTTTGGAATCCCACAGAGTAGCATGTATCATGAGACAAACTGTGGCCCTGGAATGGTCCCTCTGCTCTACTGCTGAGATGAGACCCCATTGCAATAGGAGATTTGTTCATGTCAACCACAAACAATTTTGCCCATAACAGATTCAGGAAAATTCACTTCAGAAGATTTGGTTTCAGGAGGCAGTTTTGAATTACCTGCAATGATACTGCCTCATTGAATCTGCTCTGACGTGAGACTTTTGATCATGTGTTTTGCCATAAAACATATAGGGCAAGAGAAGAGAACACATTTTAGGAAGTCTCTAAGGAAAATATCTTTTTTAAAATGGTATTTTGTCTTAAAGTTCCAATAAACAAGTAATATTATGAAATGACACCGGGCTTAGAACAGTAGAACTGAGTTTCAGGGCTAAATTTGCACACACATTGAATACATCAGTGGGTCCACAGCTTTCATCACAGTCTCAAAGGGACCCATAATCCAAAAGTCAATTAAAAGCCAGTTCTCTAAGCAGAGCCAGGATTTGTTTGCAGGAGGGGCCGGATGGCAGCATGCTAGTTGGCAAGCAGTTGCCTTGAAACGGCATGTGTACAGCAAGCACACTCATTTTACTTACACCATATGATACAGATCAATAGGAATGGCAGACTTTTCTAAAGGTGCTTTACATCAGACTAAGAAAATGCTGTTTGTCCATGTTATTACTGTTATTTTCTCCCCAATAGTATTAATACTATTGATATTTGGAGATGAAGGAGGGGCTAGGACACCTTTTGGCTTCATCATTGGCTCCAAGGTGTCAAAATGCTGTTCCATCTGGGTTTGCAAGGTATAGAGAAGATCCAGAGAATGAGGAGCTTCTCCCCAGAAGGCAAGCCCAGGAAACCAAAGGAGCATGAGGGGATAGAAGCACACTACCAGCAAGGCTGAAGAACCAGGCTGATGGGCAACTCAGTTGAATCCAGCCCATCCCATAGCTGCCCCCTTGAAAATCTTCTTACCTCTTTATCTGGTTTCAATTTCATTAAAAAAATAAATAAATAAACAAATAAATAAATAAATAACCGTAGTACTTTACCAGCCAACTCTATGGGGGAGGTGGCAAGAATAAGGCATTGAAAGAACTAAAAAAGATGGCAATAAACTTTACTAGAGAGGAAAGTCTGGTTACATTTACATAATCGTGATGTTTTAAATAATGACAGTCTCCACTTCAGGCTTGGATGTCAACTTTCCTAGAGGTGTTAACATCATTATTCCACAGAAAAACACACAAAAGCAAGAGAATATCATTTCCCAAGCTCTGTTGGGTGATGTGGAAATCAGCATTAACTGAGCTAAGCTAATGGCACACGTTAAATAAGAGATCTTGTTTCCCCGAGGCTTCCCTGGAGAACTGCATTAATTCAGGAAACTTAGTTGGGGGAGAGCAATTCTTTCCTAGAAAGCACACATATGCCAAAGACTATGTTTAAAGTTCTCATGGACCATTGTTCAGCCACAATGACCTCCTGGGGTCACTTCCAAAGTACTTACATGGCATTGTTACATGACAAATAGATGGGAATTTAGGACGACTACCCAAGGCTTTTCAAGATGGCCTTAGGATGATTAACAGGTTGGTGACTTGCCAGCGACCACCAGGACAATAAAAACTCCAACAGAGCTACTAGGAACTCAGTGAAACATAACACTAGAAAGAATTTAAACGTCCAATGCTAGACAAATGGTAGCAAATAATGGTATATCCATAAAATAATTATGACGCTGTCAATAAAATTATGCTCATGCAGAATATTTAAGGACATGAGAGGAAAGCTTATGATGTGTTTAATGAATAAATCAGGATTAACATTTTTATATAAATAAAGCATGATCCCAAGTGTTTAAAAAATAATAATCTCTCTAACAAAGATAACCACTGGTGACATTAGTTATATCTAGCCACTTGCTATACAAGTGACTTTTATTTTCTTCTTTACAATTCTGTGTTCAAAAAAATAAATAACTTAAAAATAAAATACCATGGTGTTCTTTCTGATCAAAAGATAACTTTTAAATGTAAATATCTAGAAATAAAAAAGTTCTTTTTAAAATTAGGAGGACATTTTTCCCCCAGTATGCTAAACTCAAGGGAAGGGATATTGGGCCTACTATTAACAAGAACTTCAAACTCCTTGCCAGCCAGTTCTCCATTTCTTCCCCCAGCTGCTCTAAGTTCCAAGACAGAACACAGCAGAGTACAACAACCCTTATCCTGTTCCTAGCCAGTGAATTTTGGCACAATTGTGGGGACCCAGAGTTCCCCCACTCATGACCTCCGAATGGGCCCTGAGGTGGAGGGCCATCTATTGCTATCACTTGGAAGCCAGCCTAAAGCTTATGGACCTGAGACTAAAAATAGTTTCAGAAGGAGGATTCCATGTCCACCATCTACGGTCACTGAGCCTACCTCTGAGTATTCTTCCGCCAGGAGCACTTTCTCCAAGTCAGAAGAAAAGACACAGGTTGAGTCCTGGTAGTCTTAGTTCTGCCTGTCGTGAGCTGTGTGGCTTTGGGCAGATGATTCAACCTCTCTGACCCTCAAGTTTCTTGCCTGTAAAATAATACCTGCTCCTAGACCATTGTTGCAAAGATTAAATGAGACCACATATACCAGGGTTGCCAAAAAATGTATACAAGTGGACACTTTGATCAACGTTGCTCAAGCAGGAGTTCACCATAATCAGAAGTGTCTGGACGCTGATGGTGACCACTTTGAGCATCTCTTGTAATTGCAGAAGTCAAACGTGACTTGTATTCGTCTTTTGTTATCGGTATATATTGAGTATTACAATTTTAATACAGTTTTTCTTTCTTAAAATGAGTACACATTTTTGGCACCTTCTGTATACATATAGGTACTGTGGCCAGGGGCTTCTGTGCACTCTGGCAGCAGTCAACCATCACATCTGAGGTCAGGGCCCAGCCTGGTGCAATTGCAGTGGAAATATATTGATCCACAAGGCACAGCATCAATCCATAGTGAGCAAAAAGCCCACGGTAGAGACATGAAAAAAAAAATGACACTAGTTTTAGTGGTTACCAGAGGGTAAGGCGGGAGGGTGGCGGTAGAAGAGGGTAAATGGGGTCAAATATGTGGTGATGGAAGGAGAACTGACTCTGGGTGGTGAACACACAATGTGATTATATAGATGATGTATTACAGAATTGTGCACTTGAAACCCATGTAATTTTACTAACCATTGTCATCCCAATAAACTAATTTTTTAAAAAATGACACTAATTCAATACAGTCTTTAATTAAGGGCCCAAGTTAGAGGTACAAATTCTGTAGGGAATTCAAGCTAGAAAAAGAAAAAGAAAGGCTCGCGTAGTCAAAAATGGCCATGGAACAGATGATATTTCAGCTGGGCTTTGGTGGATAAGTAAGAAAAACATGTTTTTTCCCTTTCTTTTTATGCTAGCATACTGTTTTTGGTGAAATGCACCCAACATGACTCTCCTGTAATCCCAAATCTAAAGTCAAAAAAAGGAGAAGCCAAATTTATTTTAAATGTCTGGCCTTCCCTCCCGCCCTCTTTCTCCTCCTTCTCATCGTACTCCTATTGTCCAACTTAAGGAATTTAGGGTGAATATCTTTGGGGAGAAAAAAATAACAAAAATGGGAATAATCACAGGTTATAGAAATCTACAGGAGTTATTATGATGGATCTTCTCTTTTAGGTGGCAGATGAAGTCGGCAGTCATATGGTTGGATGCTGCTCCAAGCATCTCAGATTTCACCTTGAGATATATCTGTTTTAGTAGAAAGTTAGCCCAGGTGGGGTACTCACAGTCACTTCCAGGTCCTGTGTAGAGCCCCACAATCCCACCAATATCCTTATAAGAGGCAGCCGTTTCTCCACCGGCCCCAGTGATTCCTGAAGTGTGTTCCTCAGTGACTTTTTGTTTTGGTCATCCAAGAAATATTTACCAATTGGTATACATTGCTCCCATGGCTGGGGACACAGTGGCAAATAAGAGAGAGTAAATCCTTGCCTTCATAGACCCACATCCTGGGGAGAAATACATCAGCCACACCCATGTAAACAATCAAATGTAGAAGGTGATTTCAGATGGTATGGTGTATCACAAAGAAACAAAGTAGAACAATGGGCGACTCTAGACAAGTGGTCACAGAAGGCCTCTAGGAGGAGATGCCTTGGGAGCAGAAATCTGAGTGATGAGAAGGAGACTTGTCTCCTTACTGACGTGCAGCAACATCCCTCACTTCTCCTGGAGGAATGATAGACCCTATGGAACAACACTCTCTAGCCTGTTATGTTTGCCTATTGTTCTGTTTTGCAACAAGCCTTGATTGAGGACCTATCATAGACTATGTGGAGAGAAGGAATAGTGTACTCTAATGGTTAAAGCACAGAGTGTTAAAAAGAAGTGCTTATTACACTGTGTAGGATTTCCCTTTTAAAATTTCTAGCTCTCCAGTTAGATTGGGGTCAACATGAAAAACAGTTATGGCTATACAGAAAAGCAACTGAAGAGCTCTCTGAAGAAACCTGCAGAGGCTTCTCAGAGAGAGTGACATTTGCTCTGGATCATAAAGAAAGAGTTGGAATTCTCTAGGCAGAGAAGAAAAGTAGGACATTCTGGAAAAGGAAATCACTTCATATGTAGGACTGGAGTTGAAGAAGTGTTTCTGGGAGAGTGGAGAGACAGAGGCACAAAGTGGGGCTGGGAAGGCCACCTGAGTTCTAACTACAAAGAGAGGTAGATGCTTCAATAAGTCACTGAGACGTAAATGAGTTGGGAGTGAGGGGCCATAGGAGGATGCTAAGCTGAGGCATGACATAGCCATATAATTACATTGGAAAAATCACTATGGTTGCTGGTTGAAGGCAGGGAGCATCCAAACAATCCAAGGGAGGGGAATGAGATCTCACTGGGCCATCTCTTTGCCAGATAACACTGAACACCCCCAGCATGAAAGACCTTACATGATGGACTTGTTCAATGAATTGTATAAAAGACGCTACACAGATATCCAAGCATGATGGCTAAATCATGGTCATTAGTGTCTGCTTCCAGGGAAGCCTTCTTCTCAACTGACAGGTACTCATTCATCTCAATTCATCTTTCAGTCACCAAATTGAACCAAACTCCTCCCATGATCCAGCTGTAGGATTTGGCACTGGGGACATGGCGCACCAACATTGACCAGGCCTGCGCTCAAGGAGCCTTTGGTCTTGAGAAGGAGATGGACTCCTAAAAAGATCATCATCTGCATTGTGACATTGTGAAGGAAGTTCAGAGGAAGGACAGCCAATCCAGTCCAGGGAAAACATCTTCCCCGAGGGGGTGATGTCTGAGCAGGGACCTAAAGGATGAGGGCAAATTAGCAGGTGAGAAGCAGGGAAGGAAGCTCCAGGGAAGAGACTGCGGCATAATTTAGGGGACACTTCAGGGAGTCAATGTGATTAAAGTGTGGGCTTCAGTGCAAGGAGGGGTGGAAGAAAATCCCAGCCAAGTAGATAAGGGACATGTTCTGAGTTTCTGTGAAAGAAGCAGAGGGGAGAAAGGAGGGAATTAAAGTTGATGGTGGAAAGTTCGTGGTGCATTTTCCTGAATTCTGAATCTCGTGCTGCCTATCCCTGGGCATGGGGATGACCATGCGACAAAGGAGAAAATGGAAGGGTTCTTTTTCTTTTTTTATTCTTTCCTTTTTTAATACCACACTGATGAATTAATATGCCTGGTTCCCAGTGCAGTTTCTCTATTTTCTTCCCAGTGACTGTTTTACAGATCAAAATGTGTGGATGGGGGATCTTACTCTTTTCTCAATATTAAGTCCATGCTCTTCAAGTCCTGCAATTTCACCTGCTGTAAATTCCAAGCAGCAAAAAGAAACTCGTCATTACCACACCGAGGAGCTTCACAAGAGGCATTGTCAGGGTTCGGAGGGTACACAGAAAGAGCAGCATGGAGACAACCAGAGACCCCAAGAATTTGTACCTGGTGGCAACATAATGAGTGTTGATTATCTGCCCCCTCCAGAGATTACAATGTATTCAATTGTCAATGTTTCTCATCTTCTGAAACCACTTATCAATGCACAACAAAGACCGGAAGCCAGGGGCACCGGGATAATTTGCAATATCCTTGCCTCACCCCCTCACTCCCATGGGCAGCAGTCATTTTGCAGATCAAGGATGGAGAATGGAATACTGATCTACACCAAACGTGTGTAGAGCTTCTGTCTCTGGACTGCCTGTGCAACTTGGGGTAATAAGAGCAGTGAGAAGAGAAAATCCACAAGCATCGCAATAAGTAAGGCTAATTGTGCCATATTTTTCTCTGCATCCCAGAGTCCAGCATAGAGGAGTTAATTATTTTTTTCACGGAGGGTCTTTTTGAATTATGACAGCTTCATGGATAGATCACGTGTATATAGGGTTGAGAGACAGGTTTTAATTATTTTTAGATTTAAATCCTTTCTTCAAAAAAAGAAAAAAAGATAAATATACTAGGATCAATACTTGATGGAAGAGGCTGTTTCTAGACTCCCTGGTCCCAGAAGTTGGGCCTGAGCAGTTCAGTAGAACAGCTGCATATGAGGCAAAGATTTGTTTTCCTATTAGGGATTCTTTATCTCCAAAGTCAGATTTGCTCCAAACTAATAGATAAGAAGAGACTGTCTGCTTGCCTTCTGATACAAGGAATTTCTTAATTCCTTAATTCCTTGAGTTGGGCTTCTGTTGTCAACTCAAGAGGGACACAGGAGCCACACCTCTCAGTGTAATTCCTTGGGCTCATATGTGAAATAGTCCCAGTTGACGGCTGGTACATCAGCCTCGATCAAGATCAAATTCAGCTGCTCTGGTTTGCTACTACGTCAACAGGAGGCCCTGAATTCCGAAGAGACATGGCAGTGTGGATAACCGACCTCATGCTCCTTTACACAGAAAACAAAAAGCCTCAGGTGCCTGTTATGAGGCACATCCCTTGCAGAATAAACCCTAAGGATGAAGAAGAAATGCTAAAAAACAAGAATCTAAATTTTAAACCGTTTGCCGTAATTATATTGTTAGTGATGAAGTTGAAATTGTTATTTTGAGATTTTTATGTGTATTGTGGGATAAAGCAAACAAGTATTTATGTGATATTCTAATTCAATATCACAGGTGTTCTTGAGAACTGGGTTTTTCAGAGTGGGGAAAAGAGATAGAGTTGTGAGATACAATATGTGAAGAAAAACATTACTGGTTTAAAGAAGGATCAGTATGAACTCAAGGTGTATTTTATTTTAAAACAAACAAAACAGAACATATTTCCTAGTTCTGTTCACTAAAAGGACTCAGAAAGGTCTAGAAATATTCCTAAAAACAGAGCCTGAGAAGAGGACCTGGGTTCAGGTAGTTTTGAGGTGATCCCAGGAAGAAACAGTGAGGACTCAAGGAAAGTAAGACAGAGAAAGAACAAACGCCAGTCAAAGGGTGTATTAGCAAGGTCACAGCAGTAGCAATGGGGGTTTGAGTCTATGCAGACCTCTGAGAAGGGTACAGAGTGCCCCCCCCCAGAATTGTCCATGTGCACACAGGTGTCTGGGACTTACTCTCCCCTCCCATTCTCCCTCGGATGAGCCGTTGACTCCAGTGTTGATAACACCCCACATTTCACAGAAGACTTTGAGGCAGGATGAGAAGCATGCACGGCACACGTGGGAGGAGTGACTTTGCTCCTATCACCGAGAGGCTGAGCTCCCACCAAAACTTCTGCCACAGCCACAGCTGAAATCCGAAGTAGACAAGCAGATGTGACACAGGGCACCAAGAGCTTCTCCTACAGATCCATAGTGTAATATTTACAGATGAAACGCTATATGCCCACCTAGGATTGGCTTCTAGGTAATATGGAAGGGGGTGCAGGAAGGTATAGAATTGAGTGAGGCCAGAAACTCCTAACTGTTTAAGCTGAGTAAACGTTAGATGGGAGTGTGTTATACTATTCTTTCTGTCTACTTTTGTAAATGTTTAACATTTGCAATAACAGAACGATACACCAAAAAAAGAAAAGGAAGGGAGGGAGGGAGGGAAGTGGGTGTGAAAGGAGAAAAGCCAAGTTGCTGGAGATAGCAATCCTGGCTTCCCTAAATTGGGCAAGTCAAATAATGTCTCCAAGCCTTGGCTTTTCCATATGAAAATGGAGCTGGGAAAGAGAACCTACTCAATACATAATGAAAGTGCACTTACTGTATCAGACAGTGCCATACACACAGAAAGTGCTCCATAAATATTAGCTATAGCATTATCATTGTGGGAGCAGAGAGGGTAAGCAGGTCTAATTCGGTTGACCAGAAAGAGTGTCGAGGGTAAATTTATTTCACGGTAATGCTATGATTCTCCTCAGCTAGCATAATTTAAAATGCTCAGAAGAAAAAAGTCTCAGAAAACTCTGTATGTGTGCATCTGAGGGGAAAATTTGTAATTGAAAGATGAGGTCCCAAATACCCAGCACACTGGAATGATCCCCATTTAAGAAGTATAGGATGCCATCTGCTTCTTCCTATCAGAAGGAAACACTGCCTGAGTTATCTCACTTAGGGGCTGAAGGAGAAGCACATAGCATGGTGTCTGGCATGGCACAAGTGCTCCAGAAATAGTGGTTGTGTTGAAATAATTACTATTGTGTTGGTTGCTGCTGGGGCGGCTAGGAACCATTTCTCCCTCTCTTGACATTGGGGCCATCAGAAATCTCCCCCTCAGATCCTTAAGTGAGATCATCCCCTCCTCATCAAATGCCTTCTATCTGCAAAGGGCCGGCATGAGAGCAGGAAAAAGTAAATGAAGAACCCTGTGAAGTACCAAGCGCTATACAAATACACTCTCTTATCGTGAAAACTTGACCAGCTAGTGTTCAGGAAATGAGAGACGAAACTTTCTCATGCTTTCCGAGTTAATGAGAAACCTCTTTTTATTTCCACCGTTGTTGAAATCTTTCTAACATGCTTCAGCCCAGCTTGCTTCCTTGGAAACCAAGTTTACTCTTTGAAGACTTTGACCACATTTTGCCTCAGAGTCACCTTGCTGACCATCTATAGTTCTGTGCAAGGAACCAAAAACAAAAGTCACCTGACCTCAAAATACTTTAGAGAAATGATTTTGATTAATCAATAATAATTATCTTTCTTGTCACTTGCTTCCTACATATGAAAAATTGAGTGCCAGAAACAGTATTTGAGTATTCTAATTAAATTTTTATTCCATTTTACTTGCTTATAGAAATCTGATGCTAATTGAATAAAAAAAAAAAGACCCTATCAGTCAAGACAAAGTTTATATCCATTTTAGAGTTCCAAATGGATATGTTTGAAATGGTGCCTGAATTACATTAACTAAACCTTGTCACCTTTATTGAGTTACTTTGAATATTTTCTCTATAATTGGAGAAAAGTCTTTTTCGTGTAAAAGATCATCAGCTCTCTTGGGCTATATCCACCTTTAAGAAGCTGATGAAAGCTGTAGACCTTCATCCCTGGAAAAATGTATGTATGTACCTAAAGCATATCCGTAGACTCCTGGAGGTTCCAGGGACCCCAGGTTAATAACTGCTGGTTTAGATTTTCTTTCATAGCCAAATGATTAAACCCTTCATAAAAGCATTGGTCCTGGATGTTTAATAGTACAAGTATAAAATAGTGATTCTGAGGTCTATATGCCTCACATGGAAACTACTCATTGAATTTCGGCTAATTAAATTCTCTTAAGCTATTGAATTGTGCTGAGGGGGTCACATATTAATTAACTAAAGATACGCTCCCCCTTCCTATAAATGGGGCCACATTGGAAAATGTTCCTATCTCTCTCCCAAAACATGGCACACTGGTATCTGTCATCTCTTCCCACATTCATCTGCTCTTCCAGACACTATGGGAGCTTCCTGGCGTCCTCTGCAGATAATATGTTTCCCATCACAGTTGGGATGAATTGAAATAGAATACAGGAGAAAACTGACTCCTAGATAAAGAAGCATCAAACCTTAAAAAAAAAATTAAGAATTGCAACTTCTGGGAGGGTAAGGACATTAGCAGCAGCATGGAATCCATTCTTTTATTCTTTTATTTTTTGAAAACATACATATCTAGCTAGATCTTGGTAGTAAATAGACTTTATTTCTAGTTTTAAAAATGGATAAAATTACATTTCACTATTTCTTTCAGATGGTCCCCAAACATTTGAGATTTATGAAACAGATGGGCCGCTTTATGCTACGTCCTTAGCTAAGATGCTACACATAGCCATTTTTGTTTCTCCGCCTATAAACCTATCAAGTTGAAAAATAGTGATACTGTCTCATTTTCCATTCCCCAAATTTAAATTCTACTTTCATGTCAAAATAGTTTATTGATTTTTAAAAATACTATGTCTCAACTCCTTCATTGTTAAAATGGGGACATGAATACCTGCCTGACATGAAGTTTGTGGGCAATTAGATTATATTTGTAAAGTACCCATCACTTTATTAATATGAAGTAGTAAAATATCAGTTGAAGGTAGATTGTGGTCAGTTAAATAGATGTACTATAAACCTAAAGCAACCACTGAAATGACAATAGCAAAGCATTATAGCTAATTAGTCAATAAAGGACATAAAATAAACCACAAAATATTAAAGTATTTACTTAATCAAAAAGAAAGCAGAAAAACAGGAAATGAGGAAATGAAGAACATATGGATAAATAGAAAACAAGATGATAGATTTAAACCTAGCCATAACAATAATCATAGTAAATGGAAATACTCTAAACATCATCACACTTAAAAGGTAGAGATTATCAGACTCAAGTGAAAAAAAAAAAAAGGAAGATGCAACTATACTTTGCCTATAGGAAATACAATTCAAATATAAATACACAATGGTTTGTATAACATAGTACAAAGATGGGAAATCATATAGCATGTTAGCACTAATAAACAGAAAGCTGGTGATTCAGTATTAATAACAAAGTAGATTTTAGAGCACAGAAAATTAACAGGGATAAATGAGGTGATTTTATAATGATAAATGGGTCAACTAATCAAGAGCATATAACTATTCTAAACATTGATGCACTTAATAACAGAGCTTCAAAACCCATAAGCAAAAACTAATAGACTGTAAAATGAAATGGACAAATCCACAATTTTACTCAATATAATTCAATATAGAGATGTAGTTCAGAATCCCTTTCTCAATAATGGAAAGAATAAGCAGATAAAATCAGTAAAGAAATAGAACATTTATCACTTCGGCCTTTTGGCTAAGATCAAGTGTAGAAATAGAACATTTGAACTATACTATCAATTAACTTCACTTAATTGACACAGAGTTTTCCATCCAAGAATAGCAAAATACACATTCTTCTTAAGTATACATAGAACACTTCCCAAGATAGATCACGTTCTAGCTCACCAAAAAAGCCCCACTAAATGTAAAGAATTT
The DNA here is from genome assembly GCF_057876585.1 of Rhinolophus sinicus. Lineage (NCBI taxonomy): Eukaryota > Metazoa > Chordata > Mammalia > Chiroptera > Rhinolophidae > Rhinolophus > Rhinolophus sinicus. The sequence goes on from NC_142515.1 coordinate 15,910,807, forward strand.
AAGTCATATTAAGTATATCCTCTGACCACAATGGAATTAAATAAGAGATCAGTAACAGAATGATCTCTGAAAAATCTCCAAATATTCAGAAACTAAGTAACACACCTCTTAAAAACCCATAGGCAAAAGAAGGAATCAAAATAGAAATTAAAAAGTATTTTAAGCTGAAGGAAAATAAAACACAACATATAAAAATGCATGGGATACTGCTAAAGCAGTCTTTAGGAGGAAATTTATAGCATTAAAAGAGTAGATAAGAGAAGTCTCAAATTAATTATCTCAGCTTCCCCCTTATATATTGTTTTTAAAAAGAGACCAAATTAGAATTAAATAAGTAGAAGAAAGGTAATACTAATGATCAGAACAGAAAACAGTTAAAATGGAATAATAGACAAATTAATCTATAGATTCAATGTCATCCTAACCAGAATTCCAACAATTATAAAAATTACAATCCCAATTGTAAAAATTGATGAACTAATTTTAAAGTTCGTATGTAAATTCAAAGGACCTCAAGTCACCAAAAACTTTGAGAAAAAAGAACAAAAGAGGAAACTAACATTCCCTGATTTCAAGACGTAACATAAAGAGATAGTAATCGAAGACAATGTAGTATTAGTGTAAAGATGGACAAATACTGCCAATCCTCATTTTCACAGATTCCATAATTGCAAATTCACCTAGGTGCTAAAATTTACCAAGGGCTGTGAAGAAACTTTAAAGATAAAAGATATGTTCTTTATCTTGAGTGTGGTGATAGTTTCACAGATGTATACCCATGTAAAAGCTTATCAATTCTACACTTGAAATACATTCAGTTTATTGTATGTCAATAAAGCTGTTAAAGAAAATTACAGCCTCACTTAGTAATATTTATACCTGCTTTCTACCATGCTGAACTGAGATTTTCACACATCACCTGAGAGTTTACTAATGTGCAGAGAATTTGATAACAATGAAATATGCTGAAGATTCCACTGAACAGAATATAAACTTCATAATGCATCAGAGGGCACATTGGACTCCAGTAGTATCTCCAGTCATCGACAAGTATATGGATGGTCATTTTTTATGGAGCCAGCAATTGATGACTTTGTCTCAAACTTCCTTGATAACATTTAGATATATGCAGAAGGATCAAAATTCTTCTAAACACAAATAATTAAAAATATGAGAACTATCAAAATCTTTCATTCATGGAGTCAAGTTTCTCACTGTCAGAGAAAGATGTTACAAATAAGCAAGGGGGAAAGGAGAGCGCGAAACTTCTGGTACTTGCTTAGTATGCATGTAGTTTTAATATACGAGATCAGACAATTAAGTTTGCGAACTTGTTGCAACAATGTTGCTAACCTTTTTATGATACCAGAAGGATTATTCACTATGAATAACTGGAGAATTTGCCAAGTTTACTATCTGGAAGTGCTGAAAAGGCTGAGTGAAAAAGTTAGACAACCTGACCTTTTCGCCAACAATTCATGGCTCTTGCATCACGACAATGCACCAGCTCACACGGCACTGTCTGTGAGGGACTTTTTAGCCAGTAAACGAATAACTGTATTGGAACACCCTCCCTACTCACCTGAGCTGGGCCCCAGTGACTTCTTTCTTTACCTGAAGATAAAGGAAATATTGAGAGGAAGACATTCTGATGACATTTAGGACATCAAGGGTAATACAACAACAGCTCTGAGCGCCATTCCAGAAAAAGAGTTCCAAAATTGCTTTGAAGGGTGAACAAGGTGCTGGCATCAGTGCATAGCTTCCTAAGGGGAGAACTTTAAAGGTGACCTTAGTGATATTCAGCAATGAGGTATGGAGCACTTTTTCTAGGGTGAGTTGACAAACTTAATTGCCTGACCTCATATACAGATAGACATACACAGAAACAATTATAGATAGGTATGTATACCCTGATTAGTGTACATACATAAGCTCCCTAGCTTTGTCCTTGAGATGGACTAGAAGCAGTGACACCTTGACAGCAACCAGCACACCTGTGCCCAGATCTTGGTTTCTAACCCCGTTCTTCAACAAAAGGCGCCAGAGCTCTTTGGAGAAGTGACTGATTCTATAGTGGAGACAAAGAAAACACATGAGCCTGGGGCATTTTATTGTGCCAGAAGCCAAGAAAGTGTTCAAGAAAATACAAAAGGATGGGGGTTTGTCAAAAGTACATAGAAACCAAGCTCTTCTTTTGGAAGAGCTTCCAATGGCTAAAAGTGGAACAATTGAAGCAACAAAATAAAGACTATAGTATTGGATCATAATTCAAAGTATAAAATAAATATACATAAGCCCATGCTAATATAAATAAATACTTAACTAAATAAATGGAAGAGACATATCTTCTTTATAGAATTTGAAATAACATATGTAGATACTCCCCTATCCAGAAAGTGATGGTTAATTCCCTCCCCAAACCTTGAATAATGCCTGGACTTAGTGACTCACTTCCAAAGACCATGGAAAGGGAAAAACAGTAACTTTCCAATGGAGAGCCTTGGAATCAAAGGGATAAAAGGTGTCATTATGACAAATCATGTCAGCATGTACCCTTTGATACGATGTGATAGGAAGGGCACTTCCCCTCTGAGGTACTCTCCAAAATTCATAATCCTAATATAGACACGAGGAAAACCTCAGAGAAACCCAAATGGAGAGATATCCTATATAACACCTGACTACTACTCTTCAAAAATGTCAAGTTCATAAAAAAACGAAGAAAGACTGAGAAACTGATAAGAACCAAAGGAGATCACAGAGACATCCAACATAAAAGCTATGTGGTATCTTGCATGGGATCCTGAAACAGAAAACTATATATATACGGAGTAGCAGAAAAACCGGTGAAATCCAAATACAGTCTGGAGTTTAGTTAATAGTAATATACCAATAATTATCTCTTATATTTGACAAATGAACCTCAGTCATGTATGAGATTATATTAGGAAAATCTGGTTGATAGATACATAGGAACTCTGTTCTCTTTGCAACTTTTCTATGAATCTAAAATTATTCCAATATAAACATTTATTTTTAAAAGTTTCATCTTCTCATTAAACTGGTTAAAAGCTTTCAAAGAGTGACAGAAGGTTGTCACCATGAAATTGCTCAACTGGACCAATGAATGGTGAGGTTTGATTCTGGACTGTGGCATTGAGAATATTATTCTGAATAAGAGATGGTCATTCGGTTACTCTCTTCTCCCAGTCCCAGGAACAGCAAAAACTGCATCTTCCCTTGCGATGGTCCTGACCATCTCCTATCACCCTTTAGAGAAGAGAGAAGACCATGATCTGGAATAGCTGTAGACCACCTGTTTCATGGTCTCCCAGGACAACTGGACAGCCAAGGTCTGGGTCTGCCTGGTGAGTCACAGCACAGGGTTTTGATAGCCTAGGGGTTTTTGGGAGGGTGGGGGAGCTGGCTGCTGAGTGAATCTTTTCTGTTTTAGCAATCTGAACAGCCCAGCCAGCTTTTTAAATGTGGAGAGAATTTTCAAAACAAGTCTTAGACGTACTCAAATGTATGTCATCCTTCCCAAGAGCCAGAATCACACGCTTATCCAATTTGCCAGCTGACAATTTGGCCATCTCACTGTCTGCATCTCAAAAACAATCCAAACAGACACATTGTTCATCCTGAGTGATGCTAGATGGACGTGTCAACAGTCAGACTATTCTGCCGCTCTCTCTGCGTTAAGTTCCTCTGTTTTGTTTTTTAACATTTTAAGAGTCTACCTTCAAAGGATGTGAGATGCCCAATCAGCTTCAAATTATGCTCTCTGGAAATGTCACCAATTTAGCACCAGCTCCAAGAATTAACTCATGACAAGCTTTAAAGAATACCGAACACTCACCTTATAATTTCATCACCATATCTACTAGCTGATCTCTTCCCTTAAATATCTTTTCTTCATCATAGTGACCCACTCTCAATGTAAAAGACCTCAGTGATCCATAAAACATCATTTGGTCCAAAGAGCTGTGTTTACATTCTGCAGAAAGAAACCAGGCCCTCCAAGAGGGAATTTGATTTCAAAAACCTACAGTTGAGGAGACATCAAGGACTGAGTTTCCAAGCAGGGCAAGTTTTACAAAAGGCCCTCAGAGAATGTCTGAACCCCTGTTGATGCCACCTGTCTCCCTGGATGTCTGGGAGTAGCTCTCCCCAGACACCCCTGCCTTGTCTTCCCCTCCCCCAATGATACCAGCTCACTTTGTCATGGATTAACCACTCTTTCGGTGATCCGATGCCTCACACCCTGTGCTCACCCAGCACATCAGCTCTGCAACAAGAGCTCCCACATAAAACAGAAGAGAAGAAAATAGGGGAGAAATTGTCATCCTTGGCTTGGGTTTGCTGATCTACCACTAGAAGTGTATGTAGGAACATGCTCAGTTCTCGCGTTTTGCTGGCTATTGCTTTGGTTTTAGGCAAGAGAAATGTTCTTTATTTACCACATCGCTGTGTGGCTATAGATTTATTTAATTGTGGCACAGCCTTTACCTCAGCTGGCAATTTAAAAGGAGCTCATTTCTTGGCAGACAAGACAGTTGTCTCTCAAGACTGGGGAGTGGGGGTTGGCACCAAGGCCAGGCAGTACCTACCACAGAAAGAAGTAGAAGGAGAACAGCCTTGCCCTCCCCTCCCCAACAAAGGGAGGCAGGTGATAAGAACCTTCTTTTCCAGCAGTTGGTACGATAGTAATGCTTGTCCCCTGGATGAGTACAGAGTAAAGATGCAGCTCAGATTAGTCTGCACAGAGAGTTATAAGGAAGAACAGTGAATCTAAGGCAAAGTGTTGGGGGGATCAGGTGGAAAATGGGGGACAAGGTAGGATATCCAGGGTCGGCTTCACCCAGATGTCTAGGTGGTCAATTGTCATGGGGAGGGTGGAGTAGATAGACACTCATCAGTACTCATGGCCCTTAAGAGCACTTGATATTGAGACAGGCCATGGAGTGTCATCCATTCTGATGATTCTGTTTTGGTTGGCCTCTGTCATTCCATTTGTTGTCTTTCTTATATAGTGATTATATTCAGTGGATGGCTAGTTATTTTAGCCTGAGAGATAATGTCCCCTGGGTAACAACTACTCTGTTCAGTAGAAGGAAGCGCTGAAGTTCAAGCTTTAGTCCACTGAGTTAAGGAGAGAGAAGACAAAGAGAGTCCTAAGCACTGGAGAGTCGTTGAGGGTCTCCCTGTTTGCTGCCTTCCCATCAAGCGTTCTTCTGATCCTAGATTCATTTTAAACTTAGTAAAAACAAACAGTATTGGGAGGACGTTTACAAGGTCGGACAATTAAGTTCGTGAACTCATCCTAGAAAAAGTGCTACACACCTCATTGCTGAATATCACTGTGGTCACCTTCGCAGTTCTCCCCTTGGGAAGCTATGCACCGACGTCAGTGCCTAGTCCACCCTTCAGAGCAGTTTTGGAACTCTTTTTCTGGAATGGCCATCAGAGCCGTCAGCGTATTACCATTGATGTCCTGAATGTCATCAAAATGTCTTCCTTTTAACATTTCCTTTATCTTTGGGTAAAGAAAGAAGTCATTGGGGACTAGATCCGGTGAGGAGGGAGGGGGTTCCAATACAGTTATTTGTTTACTGGCTAAAAAGTCCCTCATAGACAGTGCTGTGTGAGCGGGTGCATTGTCATGATGCAAGAGTCATGAGTTGTTGGTGAAAAGTTCACGTCGTCTGACTTTTTCACTCAGCCTTTTCAGTACTTCCTCCAAGTAGTAAACTTCGTAAACTGCTTGTCCAGTTGGAACAAATTCTTAATGAATCCCTCTGATATAAAAAAAGGTTGGCAACATTGTTGCAACAAGTTCGTGAACTTAATTGTCCGACCCGGTATCCTTATACTTTAACCCACCAGTCCAGGGTGCCAAGAGGAGGAGGTGAAGAAGGGACTGATCGAGGGAAGACAGCCCACAATTTTTCCCCATCTGCTAACCCCAGTAGGACCTTTGTATTACTTTGTTATTGCCCCCCCTGTCAACAATAGTGACTGTTGATGTATTCAAGAGATGACTGATTATCCAAGATGAGAGGGGCGGTCTATGGCTGCCTTAGAATAATCCTGAGGAGAGGAGAGGCAAGAACAGAACTCCAAAGCTTTCTTCCAATGTAACCTCTCTGCTGCCTCTGGCTGATGTCTGCCCCACGATACCGCCCTCTCCTTCTCTCTCCCCTCCCCCGCCCCCGTCAGCAACAGCAACACAAGCACGCACAGACTAGCTCATCTATAGTATTTTTATCAGTCCCTCTTAGCCATGTTTTCCTCTTGCTTCTAAAATTTTGCCAAAGTTGTATTCCTTTGGGGTTTGTCTATCTTATCATTATGTAAATTCAAGTTTATTTCAGGGAAGTTTTTTTAAATTGCATTTTAAAATATTTGTTCTGTCAATCATTTTCCTTTTGCTCCTGGTGGGAGTGGTGAGGGGACGCCAACTGTACACACTTTGGATTTAATTTGCCTTCCTACTATCACTTTCACTCTAACTTGCTTTAATTCTTTCTCTATTTCATCTTAATGTTGTTTACTTTTCTTCTATCTACTTTCAGTCCTTGATCATGTTTTCAGCAGTCTATTCTTCCTTGTGTTTTTTTCTAATTTCTTCTTCATTTCCATGATGATTTATATCTCTTCTCCCCCACCTACACATACACATGCATACTTCTTTTCTGAGTTTTGACAACACATATCTCTCTCTCTCTCTCTCTCTCTCACTCACTCTCACTCTCTTCTCTCTCTTTTCCCCCACCCACCCCCCTCAAAAATCATGGTTAAAATTTTGGTGACAATTTTTATCAGCTCTATACATGGTAATATTTTTCTGGTTTCTACCATAGTTTGTCCCAATGTTTACTTCTTTTTTTGTAGCATCTTGTATAGATTGTGTGCTTGTTTCTTTTTCAGCATCTGTCTCCAAAGAAGGAGAGATTTTCCTGAACAAGTTATTGGCTGGAAGTTTGTGTGAGGGCAGAACTGGGGCCATGCTCCTAGCAAAACATAATCCTTTTTGTCTCTGAATTCATACGTACACTTTTGTAAGCATAATTTCTCAATTAGTAGATAAAGGCAGCTGTGAAATTTCTCAGAATGCAAAGTTTCAGCTATCTCCTAACCTCATCAAAAATAAAGTTATGTTTTCACGTTGCTTTTGGATGCTTTCCAGGAAGAAAAGCGGGTAGTGTGGGGGTAGGGAGGGTGGAGTGATTACTTTATGCTGCCATCTTTATACCAGAATTTCACCTAACTTCTCTGAACCTCAGTCCTCTTCTCTGCAAAATGGGGATACATTGAGTAGGTTAATGCATGCAAAATGCTCAGCACAGTGCCTGGTACAACACCAACAGTTACTGAGTGTTTACTATTACTACTGCAATAGGGTCACAGCTACAAGGCCATAGGTTGGATGCAGACGGGGTCTCAGAGGCAGGGACTGATAAGGAGAAGACAGAGGTCTAGGCCTGGGTGAGGAATACCTCCCACAGTAGAATTTGAAAATGTCAACTACTCACTTTCCCAGACTCCTTTGCCTCTTAAGCATGAACGTGTGACCTCAACTTTGAATTATACTGCCCTCAACTTTCAATTGGAGGCCAGTGGCATGATGAAGCTGGGGACTTCTTAGAATGAAATTTGGTGACAGGTGGCGGCAGTGGCAACCACTGCTTGTGGTTTCTAGAAGCAGCATAGGAAGCAGTTCTAGGGCCACCATCCAGGGTTCTATGCTATCGTGACAAAGGCTGGCAGAGGTGGTGGCACAGCCATCCCAAGAACCATTCTGAAGTGTGATTTGGGCATTATTCATGGTTGTGTGGCATACAAGCCTGACTCATCACCATTTCTAGAAATTCTGTAAGGTATCTTTCCAATATATGTCTTTCTACTTAAATCAATCCAAACTCAATTTCTAAGGCTTCCGAATATGAAATCTGATTGGTACAAAGTAGATTCCATTTGTAGAGGAAATTAGCTGGCTAATTGTGCATTTACTATGTACTAAATATTGTGCTAAGCATTTTACTTGCATTATCTTATTTAATCTTCACAACAACCCTATGAGGTAGATGCTACAGTAATTATTTTACAGAGGAGAAGGGCGAAGAGATTTACTGTTGTACTCAAGGATATCCCTAAACTGGACCCTGGACCGGACTTGATAAGCATCGTAAGTCTTTATGAGACTCTGAGATGCAGCAGGCAGGGTTGGCAGCACACCCAGCATCCTTTCCTCACGTCTTCCTTCTCAGAATCCCAGTTTTGTTCTGGCTACTATTCAAAGCTTTTTCAAGACTCTATCAGAGGGTCTGTAAGCAAAAAACTTCACATGCTTAAGTTGACTTCTAAAATGTGTCATTACATATGTTCAAATGTAACAAAGAATCAGTTTTCCAGCATATATTGCAAATATTGGCATTTGCAAATAAAACGATTGGATCCCTCTTTAAAATCCATTCAATGGGATTCAATACCACAGTGGTTTGGACCTCATCATTATCCATTTTTAAAATACCTGAACAGTATTTTTAATAGACAGAAAATTTATATCGTTGATTTATTTCCTTGAAATCCCATTTTCATTCCACTTCCACCACAGAACTTTATCCTAATATTCTGGCTTAGCGATCTTTTTGAACACTCATAACATTTTCTACTAAAATCCCTAAAAAATGTGAACTTATAAATGACTCCAAGTCTCACAGATTTGGGTTTCAGGCTGCACCATCCTAAGTTCACAGTAGATACAGAATAAAATGTCTTTGGACCATCCTGTCATCATTCATGATGGTGCTTACCAAAATGTAAACACTTTCCAAATTGAGGGGTCAGAAACGAGACTTGTCAACCAGGCCCAGAGCCGAGCATATTTCAGCATTTCATCAGCAAGGAGAAAGCAACTTCTGCGTGATGAGCTGAAGATAAGCTAAACAGAAGTGTCTCTTATCACAGAAACTCACAGGGTTTTGTGGTGATAAAAAATGTAAACCAAACATTTAAGAAAGAAACTGTAACAGTTAAATACAAACAAACAAAAAAATAGGGAAACGCCCCAACTTGTTTTCAGAGGCCAGGAAAACCCGAATAACAGAGCCTGAGAAAGACAGTACAGAAAAGAAAAATTATAGGCAAATAGCACCTGAAACTAATTAATAAAAAAAAAAAAAAAAAAAAAAATTACATTAAATTAAAAAAAAAAAAAAAAAAAAAAAAATATCTCTCATAAACAACCAGCATTGAAATTCTAAATAAAATATCAGCAAACTGATATCCAGCAATTTACAAAAGTAGATTATGTAGGAGAGAAATTACTTTTTCTGACAAAAAAAAACAAGTTAACAAGAGAAAAGCATAAAAAATTGTATGCGATATTAAATATTTTATGTGGCAACAAGATGGGAGTGGGGCTTCATAGGAAAAAGAGAAAACCCCCAAAGAATATACGGGGCTCGGAGGCTTTTACACTATTCTGACAAAGGATGACAAATTTGTAGAGAAGTGACAAGATAAGGGAAAGGGGCTTCTGGATTTTTTAGGGTGGTATGTCGTGGGAGGTAAATATACAGGGAACACCAATGGTAGGTAAGGGTTATTTTAATAAGGCGTGTTTATGGAGACTCTTCGTGGTGCCATCTCATCTCAGGTAATAAGCTTGTTCTTTCCTTCCTGGTACAGAAAAGGGTGGGGAAGAACCTTCACAAGTGAAATTCATACCCTAATTTTCAGGCAGATGGAGGAGGGCAGAGAGCTCATCCTATGTCTGCTTTTTTTTCAGTTGCCTTTAGCTCAAAATGATCCTCATGCAGAGAGGCACATTTTGGGGTGGCATGTTCTAATCCCCTACAAATACTCATGACATTTTAATATTTGAAAATCAATCAACGTAAATCACCACGTTAGCATAATAACAGAAAAAAACTATATGATCATCTCAACAGAGGCAGAAAGGCATTTGATAAAATTCAACACCTATTCAGGATTAAGGGGGAAAGCTTATAGCAAATAAGGAATAGAAAGAAAATTCTTCAATCTGTTCCAAGATATCTACAAAAAATTTATAGTCAACATTGTACTTAATGGTGAAATATGAAAATATTTCTCCCTGAGGTCAGAAACAAGAAAAGGGTAGCTACTATTACCACATCTTTTGACATTGCACAAGAGGTTTCTAGCAACACTATGAAACAAGAAAAAGAAAGATACAAAGATTAGAAAGTTAGAAGAAATACTGTCATTATTCACATATGATATAATTGTGCACATCAAAAATGCAAAATGATATACACATTAATATCATTAATAGTGGATTTAACAAGGCAGATGGATTCAAGCTCAATAACAAAATCAATTACATATATACATATATAGATAGATAGATGCTTCAAATACTTAGAAAATGAAATTTAAAGGTATCCTTTACAAGAGTATTTTAAAAAATCAAATCTAATTATAGCAGTGAAAGGTCTCTAGAGTGAAAATCAACAAATAATGCTGAGAGAAACTTTAAAAAACCTAAATGAGTAGGAAAATAGTCCATATTAATGGATTTAAATAGTCAATATGGATTGGAAGATGTCAATTCTCCCCATATTGATGTGTAAATTCAATGTAATTTCATCAAAAGCCCATCAATGGGTGTGTGTGTGTAAATGGAGGAGCTGATTCTAAAATGTTTCTATTGAAATGCAAAGGATATAGAAAACAATCTTGAAGAACAAAGTTGAAAGACTTCCATTACCAAATATTGAGACTACTATAACAGCTATAGTAATTAAGCCAGTGTCCTATTGGTGCGAGGATAGAACTGAATATAAAGTCCAGAAGCAGATCTATAAGTATGGTCATGTAACTAAAGATCAAGGCATCACTGGATATATACATTCTATGATTCCATTTATGAAAACTAATCTTTGATGACGGAAGTCAGAACAGTGGTTACTTCTCAGGGGAGAGTGACAACTGGGAAGGGACCAAGGCTACCATCTGCACGCTGGAAACATTCTATGTCTCTTCTGAATTATGGCTACACAGGTCCATGTGTACTTAAAAACTCATACTCTATATGCTTGAGATTTGTGTGCTTACTGTGTGTGTGTTGTACTAAAATAAAAAATGAAAAATGTAAAGAATATAAACTAGAGTCTAACTCCATTTTTTGATGTTTGACTGTTTTCACTTCTTTTAAGCCTCTCTGCCTTCTCTTCCCCTTTTGCCCTACATCTGGGCAAGCTGGTAAGAAAGCCTGGGTGCCCCTACTTTGGTGCTGAGGGGAGCCCCCAACCAAGTGTGGAACCCTTACCCCAGCCCCAGTCCCTAACCACCATAAGAAACCCAAGCCAGTCTCCTTTCCTGGCTCTCTAAGCCACTTTTGAATATGCTTGAAATCTTTCCTGCTATTCCCAGAAAATCTCTTTATGTGAATAATCACACTTCTCTTTACCTCTTGGTGTGTATATGGCGTTATCAGTCTTCACAGCCAAACCAAATTTTCAGTTTGGATCCATCCTCCTTCTGCAATTGACCACAACAGAGAGAAAGTGATTTAGCTTTTATTTTTTTCTGTTTTGTTTTCTGTTGTATCCTCCGCACCTACAACAATGCCTTGCACACAATAGTTAATAAATATGTGTTGAATAAATGGAGAGTTATTTGGGAAGTGCAAGGTTAGAAAGTAAATAATTTGAATTAGTAGAAAAATAGATAGGAAGATATTGGTAGGAATCTCAATATGTCTCTAAACCAAATAATAAAGATCCCCCACCCCCAAATCAAGCATGTACCGTAGGAGGTGTCAACTGCAGTGGAACTACATCCACGGTAAAATTTATCTGTTTAGAGTTATGACAAAAAGGAGCCATCTGGTAAAGAAATAAAAATTGTACAAGTTCTGAGGTAAAGATGTCAGGAATTTCACTTCTCATTATGTGAAACAGCAGGCAAATAAGACTCTATGGAAATACTCCACATTCCAGTGAGCACAGTGTGGCTCTTGCTTGAAAAAATACAAAAATAAAAACAAAGACCAAAAACCCCTGCTGTTCTGTAGCCATTCTCAAACATCCATAGAATGTTTTATTCAGGGTCGGCTTAGTGACATTTCATAAAACAGGACTAGAACCCAACAGGCTTGGGCAGGGTAGGGAAACCAGGGCTGAGCCAGTGGGCAAGAACATCTCTGATTGGAAATAACTTCTGTCAGAATTGGGGGAGGGTGGGGAGGAGGGGGGACTCCTCTGGTCTCCTCACTGAAGCACCAGCAGCCTATAGTCAAGCTTCTCCAGAGAAGATTATTTGGTGGGCTCCAGGATTCAGCAACATAGCCTTCCCCATTTCCCCTGTATTTCCTCACCTATGAATAGAGCCCCTTTTGTCTTGGAAGAGTTTAGCCTTCCGCCAGGTGTCAGGTAGCATTCTGTAATTTTGAATGTATGTCTGATCTGCTTGTGCAGGGCGAAAAGGAACCTTCAGAGCCCCTGGGGTCTGGCTGGCTGTGAGCAGAGGGAGGTCCAGTCTTACCAACTGGCTTTATGTCTGGCTTGTTGTCTTTCTACATCAGAAGTGAAGGGTCTGCCATGGAATAAAAATGCTTGAACTCACTGGGAGGTTCTCTTAGGGTAGCCACTAAAGCAGGTCCACGGTGACAGCTTATTTGACTGGGTACATAAGTAAACTTATTTGACCAGGTACATAAGTATGGAGTCTTTTTCACAGGCAAGAAATTACGATAAAAATTTTTAGAACCACAAGAAGAAAGAGGTTCCACTCTGAGAGAAAAAAAATAAGAAGAACCACTTCAGAATGACGGAGGATCACCCAGGCAGAAGCTACAAACTCCCAACATTCAAGTCATTCTCCTTGCAGTTTTAAATTTTTACCACTTTCTGTTTCAGAGGGGGATGAAAATCCAGATGCTAGCCTTGAATGTGACTAAAGTGCAGGATTTGAGGGAGGGGGTTATACAAATAAGGCTTCACCAAAAGCTTGCTTTCCAAAAATAAAACAAAAGCATTTCCAAGAATCCTGTCAATTAATAGCCACTAATGAAAGGTTGGAGTGCTGTGAGTGCCACTTTTGGAACAGGGCTTCCTGGATTCAATGTTATCAGAAACAATGCTAGAGTACTTTACAAGGGGTTGCAATTACCTGAACTAATGTCTTCTTCATTAACTCTTAACTATCCCACCAGAAAACAAAGGTTGGCTCTGAATTGCTAGCATTTACTCGGCATTTCAGTTGTTGTCGTGAATGTTTTACATACCTAACCTTAGCCTAACCTCACAACCATACTATGAGGTAGAAACAGAGGCACAGAGAGGTTAAGTGACCAGCTCAGAAGGTGTGAAGCTGGGAACTGAACACAGGATCCACGCTCTTCACTACTCCTCATTCTGCGTCTGGGTGCATAATGCATATTGGAATTCAGTTGTCAAGGTGGAAAAATTCAACTCATAATTACCTGAGCATGAATGACCAACTGCATTCTGTGTCTCATTTCAGCATCTCCCGTAACCTCCTTTGTTCCCATTACACATGCCTACACGGTAGGTCAATATTGTGGTTGACCTTGGGAGAGAGGTGAAGTTGACCTAAGGCCTTTGGTGCTCAACCTAAAACTATGCCCTGACCAATTAGCAATGTCTGTAAAGGGTACAGGTTGAGATGAAGGTAGCATAGTAGCCAGGAATGTGCCATCCCTAATTTAATCCAATCCCATTGTTCTACAAACAAGAACTGAGTCCAAAAGAGGGGAAATGAACTGCTTAAGGACTCATGAGTAGGAAGTAGCCAAGCCCAGTCAGAGCTCAGGTTTCCTTGATTCTAAATTCACCCCTCTTCCTATGAAGTCCTGCAGCCTTCAGCTTGTAAAGCAACATCTTACTACCCCCCACCCCCAACCTAGCTGACAGTACTGTTGTGATTAACCAGTGAGCTAATGCTCACAAAACGTCTTTGAAATCCATAAAGCCTGATTTTCTAGCAGGGGTTATAAAGACCGACAGCAGCATCAAGCTGTTTCTGACCTACAAGTTTTATCTTTGGAAAGGTTCATTTTCAAGAGAACTATATAGTCGGAACATTTCTTCCAATAAAACTTCCCAGGCATTTGCTAATCACCCCAAAGATCTTTGCTAATTATTCTTACTGTGGCACCACTTTACAGCCATTTGAAAACCTAAGTACCCACTTACCAATGGCTGTCTAGTGACCAAAAGTAGTTAATGCAGCTTCCCAAGGTGTCTAAAATCACCCCAAAGGAACAGTCTTAACACTAAGAAAATCACCCTCAGTCATGTGACTGTCTAGCAATTTGAGGAAGGAAATCCATCAGCTCTTCAGGGCACCACAGTCATTTTTGTAATTTACCATTTGGGGCAGTAGCTAGCACTTGAATGCACCAAAAATGAGCCTAATTTTTTTTGTGCCCAATCTCTCACTCCATCATCTATTACAAGTCCAATTTTGCACAAAGCATCATCTTAATGCAAGCATCACTAAGAAGAGAACAGACGGACACAAAGAAGAGAGAGACAGATGTACCTTTGGATGGCAGTGAGGTGTGGAACTTTACACCACCAGAAATAAATAGTAATTTTGACACTAAAATTAGTCATTTAAAAGGGCATCCAAGGAATACTCAGTGAACTCAAAACTTTAGCAGATGTTGGAGCAATTACTCACATCCATAGAACTTTCTTTTTTCATGAATTTAGCTTGAATTCATTACAAATAGTAAAGGGCTTTTATCTGGTTTTCTGCTTCATGAGCTGAGGAGGTCAACAGTAGCACCGAAAGCCTTATTATTTTTTCAAGACAGGCTTTGACACCTTAGAGAGTTTAGTTTTTGTGCCTGATACAAGCCAGGTCTTGTAGACAGTAGGCATTCACTAATTAATCGTAATCATTGACATTGATTCTGTGCTAACCACACTATCTAAGCATTATGTTAGCCCTAAGCGCTTGCCCACACTTGGGCAACAGTGTCTATTCCGTGCATCGTTGTGAAGATTATCTTTGTTTTACAGAAAGCAAAGTGATTCCCGTAACTTGGCCCACATCAAACGGCTGGTAAGTAGTGAAACCAGTTCTCCCAACCAGCCTCTCTGGCCCCAGGACATCCCAAGCACCACATTGTATTTTAGAGTTTGATAAAATCAGACGTTCCAGTCACTGAATGTTTTGGGAAAATTGCATGTGAATTGTGTTCAATCATGAGATATGATGGCCCAATGTAACATGTCCAGGGTACAACGTATTTTAGCTTTGATCTTTGAAACCAGCTTTACCAAGGATTACACTGTTCTTGAAATGTCATTCCTGATCAGTTATTTACGTGTCACATGAGGGCTCATGCCTCTCATATTACTCTGTCCTTTTCTTTGCTATTCAGTTTACAAACTGAAGATAGATCAGTTAGAGAAGGAGATGATAAAGGTAAGATTGATTATAGAGATTTGGTACTATAAATAGAATTGCGACAATATCCCCACGCTGCAACCAGCAAACCATTCCCTGTTATATTTTTTTGGAGAAAAAAAAGCTTTGTATCAGCTTTCCCTGGTTGGCTTCTTCACCTTTAAAATAAAGACAGCAAGAAGAAATGCCGAAGGAGCTTCCTTTTGAAATTGTGTTCCCTGGACAACATGAGCTCATCTCCTACCCTTTGATCTACCTACAAGTCCTTAGTTCAGTCTGTATCAGAACTCAGCCCCATCCTATTATTCTAACATGGACAGATTAAGACCATCCTCAAAAATAACAGTGGAGATGAGGGGAGGTTTCATTGGTTTTTGTACTAGTTTTGGGGTTCTTCATCAGAGAATAGCACAGGCTCTGTCAAGGTAGACAATAAGCATTAGCCTTGCCCAAGAACATGGTCTCCTTGGAATGAGAGAAGAGATTCCTATATGTATTGTGCTCCCCTCTGCTCCAGTGTTAGCACACTTTCTGCTGTGACCATGTGACCTGGTGAGATTGGTCTGGGAGAATTCAGGGCAGCACCACAGTGTGAGGGGCTAGCCATTGCACAAATCTACTAATCACTACTGAGGCAATCATGTTTTTCTCTATTTCATCAGAGTTTAATAGACTAATTTAATCTGAGGATAGTTTTCCTGGTTGGAGACATTACAAGAATATCCATCTATTTCCCAATCATGCTCAGATTGGGTCTCCCAGGGACAAGAAACTATAGAATAGAAGCTGTCAATTATTCAGCAACCAATTCATGATAACAAGAGGTTTATGTTCTCCAAATTAATAGGGGTCAAGGATGTTTGGTCCAGCATTGGAGCCAGAAATTAAGGACCCCATGATCAACTCAATACCAGAGGCACGTGACCCAAGATATTTTAACAGGAGCCCATCAACACTAACAATGTCCTATTCTCCAAATGTTACTGAGTGGTATAAATCTTGAGGAACAGGTGGACAACTCTTTGTCAGGGACAGTGAAAGAGCTGGTTTTGTCTCCAGAGGATTTTGATATGGCCTCTGTCCATCAGGCAGAACTGAAAACAAATACTTACCTTGTATACTTACTTGGGTTCCCAACTCTCTAAGTGCCACCTTTGGCATAAATGGAATTCCTTAGTCAAGCTAAAGCAGATTAAAGCAGAAATCCCAGGAGTCCCCCTGAAGCGCTTACACCTCTATTACCAACCTGGGAGCTGCTGGCCAAGACAGGCTTTAACAACATGGCTGGAAAAGGATACAATTTAAAGGTGATAATGAATGTTTATCCAAGTAGGTGATGTTGAACCTCACACCTGCAACATGTTCTCCCAAAATGACCCAAGTTTCAAAGACACTCATAAATACTCATTCTAGAATCAAGTGCTATCCCAGATGCATTTAAGACCCATCTTAAGGTGGCGTGTGCAGTCATCTCTACCACCGTCTTTGGAAAACACTTCCCTTGGCCTTTCTCCAATCTTTCACTGATCAAGCCTGAATATTGGTCACCAAGGCCCATGAGTGCCTGGATGGGATGCTCAAATAATTCTCGCAGCTGATAGGAACCCCAGAGATAAAATACAAGGGAGTTGCTACCACTGTTTGGTAATTCTCCAACTTGCTACAAGCAAGCAAGAGAGTTTGAAAAAGTATCACCGTCAGATGAATTGAAGCATCTGTTCAAGGGTAGACCCACAGTTAGTACAACCAGATAAGAATGATGTGATGGCCCAGACAGAGAGGGATTTGCATTCTGTAAAACACTATGAAATTCATGTAGGATTTACTCCATTTTCAGAGGGTCAGTGTTCCCTCTCAAGTTCCTCTGAACAGAATTAGACCTAGTCTCTGCCTTTGGTTTTAAAGCCATTGAGTCTCCTTCATGCTGTCTCACCAGGATGGAAGAAAATCAGCACATAAGATTCAGAATTTTTCCAAGTTCACTTTATTTATTTCCTTTTTTGCTTAATATCTACATGGATATGCATAAAATGGCTGGAAGCTTCTCCTTGCCTCAGAGCTGACTCTTTGCTTTTCTGCCTTCTCCTTGTTTCACTAAAACATTTCCAAGCAAAATTTCTACCTTTCAAGTCTTAGCTAAAAATCAGCAACCAAATGTCATTGGGGGATATCAAATGCTGGGGGTTGGTGAAAACCTTTGCACGTCTGGTCAATTTGTTTTGTGTTGGAAAGATGTTTAATCAATATCTGTCTGATTCACTTATATATGTATCATCCAAAAGTCATTTTGAAAGAACCATTTCACTCCAAGGAAATGTTTATACATCTGTTTTTAGAAATATTTAAGAGATATTGTAAATTTTCTTATACCAAAAGAACGACCATTCAAATGCCCAATACATCAAAACCTTCAGGAAATGCAAGATTTAGGACTGCTCTAAACAAATAACATCATAAAGATTCTTCCATTGTTCCTAAGAGTACAAATAATGACCCATCATTTTATTTTTATATAGAACCAAAGGCAGCTATTAGAAGAAAAAAGTGAGGGAAATGACCATTTCTTAACCAACCAGCTTCCCAAATTCCTTAATATAAAACTCTACATGTTCCATCATGTCCCCAAGAAAGGGCCAGTTCAGATTATAAATAGACAGAAATAATTTCATTTTATTCTCTGGGGGAAACCATATTTTCAAAACTCTATAATTTTGGCACGACATTTGGGCCCCATATTAATCTATAAATATATCTTTCATGAAAAGCCCATTTAAACAACACATTTCAAATGAGAAGTATTAAAACTTAGAACAAGAAAGTCCCTTAGAGATCAACTTGCCTCTTTTTTTCATCATATTAAAATTCCTTATAAAATAATAATAATTAATACTTATTAACAGATTTCAACCAATGAGCACTGTGCAAACATTTACCATTCACTACCTTATCTAATCTTCACAGCTACGTTATGAAATATATCTAATTATCACTCCCATTCCACACAGAAGGAAACTTAAACAATCACACTGCCGAAAGTGGCAATGATGAAATTCAAATCTAATCTGTCTGATACCCTGGCCCGGCTCTTTAACATTATTCTGCCTCCAAGGAAAACAGTAACGTAAACCTATTTCCAAATCTTCAGAAAGTAGAAGATAAAAACAACCCATCAAGCCACCTACCACAACTCTTTTGAGAACCTGATTATTTTACATGCTACTGATAATCATGAATATTTTCTTTTTTTCAATTAGCATTATAGCAAATATTTTCCATGTTACCATAGAAACCTCATGATGGTCATTTTCTTCATTGGGTGTATAATCATTTCTCTGTGTGCATAGACCATAATTTATTTAACTATTACTCATTTGATCTAGTGGTTAGGTTGTTTCCATGTTTCATCTCATATTAAAAATATCATTGAATGTCTTTGTGTACATAGATTCTTTCTTAGAATATACTTAGAATTGATCCCCAGAAATGGAATTACCGGGTCAAAGGGCATAGATCTTTTAATAGAGCTTTACTAAACCATTACACTCCTTTCCAAAAATGTAGACGAATACCTATTAGAGACTCTTTCTTCATCACATCCTCATTAGCATTAGGTACTGTCTTTTCATGTGTTTCTGTTGTTTTAATAGGTTAAAACAAAATTAGTGACTCGGTAGTGCGTAAATTACATTTCTATGACCAGTAATAAGATCAAACGTGTTTCCATATTTCAATGATTAGATGTATTTCAATATCTAAGTTATTCTCATTTATCAGGCGAGAAACCAGAGGCTGAACATAAATGACACAATTAGCACTAGAATTGGTTCCTGAATCAGCATTTCCACTCAGTATTTGTTTAACAAATAAATAAATGAAAGAATGAATGAAAAACATGAGCGAGCATCCATTTCACGTTACCTTCCACCAACCACATTGCCTTCCCTATATGCCTCTGGTTCTCCTAAATTCTGAATGATTTCCCCAAGGCTGCCACAGTAAAGTAACAATATTGTGAGTTACTATCCCACTTCAGAGGAGCAGTGTATCTGACATCGTAAACAGGGTATTGGAAGGATGTAGGCTGGGTCTGGTTCTAACTCCTCCTTTATTGAGCTGCATGACCCTGGACAAGGCAAAGATGTCTTCCTCAACTGTGGAAAATGAGCACAAGAGCAAGTGATTTCTCAGATCTTTGCCACTTTTCACTACTGTGCTTGTAAAACAGAGAGCCACATCGAGCATCACAACAGGTCATAATTTGCCCCATATCTGAATGACACAAAAGCATGCCACTGAATAGTAAGACACAGAACATATTTTGAAGCCCCAGAGCCTTTCCCACCTGGTCAACAATGTGAATCCGAATGTTTGCCATCATTTGCTAATACAAAAGGAGAGGTTCTTAGCCACATCCCAGCCCGGTTACACTGCTCCCTGTGGCTTCACATACTCAGTGGATGATTAATCCCCTGTTGTGTAAAAGGAAAGAGTGTGACCTAGCAGGTAAGAACATGGACACGGGTCAGACAGACCTCTACCTCTACACCTTCCTGGCTGTGAGGCCCTGGGCAAGGTATCATCCCATCTGAGACTCGGTTCAGGCTCAGGTAGGTCCAAGTCTCAAATATCTGCCACATATGGAAGACAATTGTATCTCCCTATGGAGTGTTCTTAAGGATTCAAAGTAAAAACGTTGTGAAGTTCTTACCACATGCCATGACCTCTGAAATGTGTTCAATAACTGTTAGCAGTTATATCATCATCTTTATTATTAATCTTACTAATAAACCAGGAGGTTTTCCTAGAATCACAAAAAACACAGTGACAAATGGACTATTTAGAAGTGACTCGGGTGCCCACTCACCCAACAAATGTTTTAGGCCAGTTAGGCATGGCCTGCTTTCTCCTTTCAGGAAACTATCTTTGAGGAGCTCAGGCCTCGGGTAGATGCTAAAATAGTGCTTTGGGGCAATTTTCTGGGGCCAAGGTGGCTGTCCTCTCTTATACAACAAACACTCCCTGGTGCTAAAGGAAATTTAATCTATATGGTCCTTGGTACTTAAACTGAGCCCTGACTCCTGGACCCGGTGCTGGCTCATTATCCCACACTCCAATCAGTTCTTTGAGCTGTTATTACCTTGATCCCTCTACTTAGATTCCATAAAGTAGTTAAAGGTGTTTTCAGAGGAAACTGCTAGAGGCTGATTCTGGACACCCTCAGCATAATTAAACACCAAAGATTCCCTGAGAACCAAGGGGGCTCCAGGTCACCCATTGCCACAGTAATTGTTTACACAATATTTCACAGCATCCTCGTTTCTATTCCACAGAGACAGGAGTACCCCTTGGTTAGCAAACATGCTTGTTTTCATCACTTGGCCAAATTATTTCCTTGGATAATTGGGAAACAGAGAATTAGAGAGAAGAGACTCGTAGGTGTGTGCTGATTAATGATTAGCTATAGAGAACAGACGGTCCTCTAAGTGGCAGAGGGCGAAGAAGGATAATAGCAAGAAAAGTCCCCTTCAGTCTCGCTGGATAATAGATGGCTGCAGAGTTACTCAGCTGCAAGGGTTTTTGTTGTTGTAGTTTATTTTTGTTTGGTTTAATTTGGTTTAGATTGATAGAGCTTGGTTTTGACTTTCTGTTTGTTTTATTTTGCTTATACATAAGTGTAGTGTCTACTTCAGTGTGTTCCCCTCCCACCTGCCCTTCTCCTAACATAGATCGAACACCAATGTTTTGGGACCTGTGTCAGGCACTTGCTTATGTTAACTCAACTTTCTCTTTTCCAAATGTGTTGAATTAAATCATAAAACCTAGTTCACAATGTTGCAATAAGGTTAAAGTAACTTGCCAAAGGATATGAAAGAGAAAATAGCCAGAATTCATATCTATACCCTTCTTCTTTCAACCCCCGGAAGGTGGATGTCTACACAAGAAGAGGAAAGGCACAAGAGGAACACATTTCCCAATGGCACGTATCCAAGTCATAGGAGTTATCTGTCTGAGGGTAGTCAAGCAAGAAGTTCTGCAAAGCATCTAACCAAAGACTGCATGTGAGATGAGAAAGAGACACTGCCCTAGAAGTCTAACAAATAAGAGGCGAGTCATCTATTTCTGTGGCCAACACAGAGCCTAAGCTCATGGATCCTGTGTCAGATCAGATTAATGGGTGATGGTTGCCTGAAATCCCATCTTGGGAAGGATTCTGGAGCCTCTGAATGGCTCAGCGGAGAGAGCTCTGTGATCATTTATTGATGTCTGCCACAGAAGGTAGGCTAACGGAGGAGAGGATAGAACAAAGCATGTCATTCATGTGGCATCCGCAGGAATCACAGCTATATTATGTTCCTAAAAAAGACCTTGAGATACTATTAAGAACGGTGGGAAAGGCTATTCCTTCCTTTATCTATTCGTAAGGGCAAGTTTTCTGCCAAACCCTACCCTACTTCTTAGCACATAGGCCATTGGCCTCATGCTTTCAGCCAGTCTCCACATCTCTAGGTGTTTAGCAAGCTCTTCAGGAATTTTACACAGAGTAACCCTTTCTTCCAGCTGAACTTTTAGAAAATTACCTGCAAAGCAGAGAACAATCTGAAGAAGTGGGGCGGAAGAGGGATATTTTTTCCAAGTATAATGTACAAAACTATGACATGCCTTTCTCAGTCTCCTGTTTAAAACTTTTTGGATTATAGTAGCTCAAAGAGATTTGGTCCCTTAAGCTAGTTAAAACAGATGGGTTACATCTCTGTCCCCCTGTTGACATGATGTAGGCTTCAGTTCATTCAACAAACATCTACAGAACCCCTATGTTTGCCTAATACTCGTCTAGGAACTAATGACACAAACATGTATATTGATCACCTCTTTTCTTGAGGAGCTCATGTTTTATAAGAAGGCAGGGAGCAAAGAGCAAAAACAAATTCAACAAGGTAAATGCTATAGTAGAGTCTGTATCACATGTTAAGAGAAGAATGCAATCTACTCTGATAAGAGAAGTCAGGGAAGTTTTCACAGAAAAAGAGATCATAAGACCGATAGATCTGGGTGTTAAAAAAATCATAGAAATTTTCTAAAAGAAGAGGAAGGATGAACATAAACAGGATGAGGAGAGGCAGGGAGGGATGAAAGGACAGACTGGGGGGGGGAGTTCATTTTGGCTGTAGGGCACTGTTGGAAAGGGATGCAAACGGGACCAATTTGTGATGGGCACTTCACAAGCAATACACGTACATGAGCATTAAGCCCTCTCCATCAGAGTTCTGATACATCCTCTACTGCGTGCTCAATCCTTTCACACTAAATAGTTGTAACAAAATTGAGAAAATCAATTTTACCAGGATTCCTTTGAAGGACAGCAATACCTTTGTCCAGAAGAAATTCCTTGCAAACTACTTGTAATTGAAGCTAAGGTGCCAAGGAGCTCAATGAGTGGAGAACTTCAGGTTCAGGAAAATGAGGAAGCTTTGCCTTAAAGAAGAAAGAGTAAGAAAGAATGAGAGAGGAAGAGCCAGTAAAGTACAGATGGCCAGGTGCTTCATGAGGAGACCTCCTCCCTGTTTTACCAAAAAGTAAAATAAAGATATAGATAGATAAAAGTGTAGATCAGAACAGATTCCTTAGAGAAGGAGCTGAGTTCTGTGTTCTAGCAGCAGAGGATGGAATAGGAACAACCCATTGGTGGAGACAGAGAGAAGCATGAGAAAGCAGGAGGGTGCCAAGATGCCCACAGTTGTGGGATTTCAAAGGGGCAAGAGGCCTCAGCTGACATCTGAATTATAAGTTCTATTCTCTAAAGCATGGAAAATACAAGAGAGAAGGAGGCAGGATGCCCCAGCTTCTGTCTGAAACCTCAGAAAGGTCAACTGCTATCATAAGCAAAAGTCTATGATATTGAGGCAGGAATCAACAGCTGTCTTAAAATAGCTGAGTGATGTAGGCTCACTTGCTGTGCACATGCAGTGAATACTAAGATGGCAGATATCAGAAATAGTGACCACCTATATATCGTCACTAAAGATTATGATCAACCCAATAAATGGAGCATTACAATGTGCCAATTGTTGCCTAACTTCCTAGAGACTAAGCCACGTGAGGCCCAGCCTCAGAGATGCCTGTTTTCTGTTCAAATGAAGTGGGTTGATATGACCGCCCCCCTTCACCAGTGTTAACTCTAAGAACAAGTTCATTAAAAGTAAAGAAACAAACATCCACAAAGACTGCCATGACTAAAAAGTCAGCTGAGTTCTCTTGTTGGTTGGCACTGAGACACACCAAAAAGGAGACAGAAACGAGAGTAATGTCGATTTTTAAAGTCCTTTGCAAATCACCTATGATCAAAATACTTTATTATGATAATGACTCCCATTGCCAGTTTGGAAATGACAATCTAGGATAACAAAGTGCTCTTTAAAGGTTTAAAAAACAAAAATCACAAGGAGGAGTTGCTTGGCAGAAATTTGCATGTTGCTTAAAGCCATTAGTCATATTTAGACTTTGCCTCCAAACTGTCTACAGGGTATTCAGTTTTATCCTACCACCAGAAGCTTTCTTCTTTCTATTTTCCTTCCTTCTTTTGTAGCATTCCTATAGGACTACTCGTTTCCAACCCCAGAGGCCTTACTCAGTCATTCACTCTCAGATAGACTTAAATACATAGATTTGCCACAGGGACTCTGTCCACCGTGCCTCTATTCTTCTCCTTATAGGCTGTCTAAGCGCAGGTGAGGGGAGAACCAGCCCTGGCTACAGCTCCACGTCCTCCTCTTCTCTGAGCTCCTGTGGGGCAAGGGCCCTGTCTGACTCACTGCTGAGGTCTCAGGGCCCTCCCTGTGGTAAGCACCCAATGAACGGCGATCGCCTTTCTGTTCTCACATGTCCATTCTGATGCTGTCCAGTCTAGACCTTCCCTCCCTACTTCCTGCTTGGGCAGTGGCAGCATCCTCTTTGCTTCATCACGTGAATGCTCCCTGACACCCCTTTACCCTCCATCCCACACTGGGGCTGCCAGACTCATCCTGTTATATATCAGTCTGTGCTCAACTCCTGTGGCCTCATCCAGGAGACCCAGTGTGACAATACTGAAAGAAAGAATTCCTCCTTGTGAAGAGCTTTATTTTCTGGAATGAATATCCTTATAAGATGTTTGGACTTGCATAATGAGGTCCTCGAAGGAACATATTTGAGGCAAAAATTGGCAATCCTTTTTCACTTCTGTTTTGCTGGGTGGCTCATGATTAGAGAGAACAAGGTCTGGTTGGGGCTCTAGAAGGGATTTTTAGAGACTGACAGGAGGGAGAAAAAGAGAGGATAAGGTGGTTGGTAGAGACAAAATGTGGTGGGGAAGAACTAATGAGAAAGACTAAAGGAAATTTTATTAAGATTCTGCTCTATGGTGGAGCATAAATCCTATTCCAGATGACCCCCAAAAACTCTTGGTAAAATGCCCATGTCTCATACCCTCATGCAGAGATAACACTTGAAGGCTTCATTTCGGGAATGGAATGAGAAGAGCAACTGCCCACGGGAGGATCGGCTGCGTGTGGATTATATACAGTAGATAAGGCCCCACCCCTTAGCCTGGCATTCAGCTCTCACACAGGGCCAGGAGCCCGAAGGGCAACTTATTGACAACCCCACAGGCAAAGTCGCAGGTTCCCTGTGTAAGGAAGCCCAATGGCTGACACCGTCGCCTCAGAAACCTGCCCTGGCTCTGCCTCCTGTTTGACCTTCCAAATGGACCGACTCCCTCAGTCTTATCCTCCACTCCCCTACTTTACCCATTCCATCTCATCCCTCTTCTTAGCTTCAGGACCAGCTTTCTTCTTTCCCCCTAAGATCAGAGGCCTCTTTGTACTGCCCCTGTGGATGGAGCCTGTATTAGGAAAGCTCATTTGATCACATACTTTGTCTCGACCACCTCTTTGGTTCTGTGCTTTACCTTTGCTCAGGACACCACTTTGGGTTCCCCCCTTCTATATGGTGCCCAATTTAGTCATAGCCAAGCCCTAACTCTGATCCTGACCCCAAGTCCTCCACTTACTAAGAAGGAAAGTAGAAACGCCTCAACCTTCCCCTCTAACCTTACCTTCTGCTTCTCATTAGCATGTGCTATATACTGTAGCCACACACTTTTCTTCCAAGAAATCACAATTCTTCCAAACTCCAAGTCTTTGCTCACTCAATCACATCAGCCAAAACATCCCTTTTCCTCCCTTTAGCTCCCAAAATCCTATTTATCCTCCACAGTGCAGCGTAATCCCAACCTCCATCACAAATCATTTCCCAGTCACTCCATGCTCAGACTACTGATATTGGCTTCCTAGAAAATGCATCCAAAACACGTCACCTCTTATTAAGAAGCCACTGGCTTCTAAACCTGGCACTGAAAACAGTGGGTAGATTCTAGTCTGTAGTAGGTATTGCCTCTTTCTTAAGACACTCACTGTCTACCAAGAGGTAAGAAACACAGGTGTGCAGAAGATATTGGAATGTATACAAGAGAAAATCAGCTTAAATAGTCACTGATACAGAATGGTGCCAAGTTTCTGTGTTTCTTGGGAAGGAAAAGAAATACCTGGTTAGACTAAGAGGAAAGAATCAACCTCTTCCTATGGAAATGACTGGTTCTGGCATTCCTGGACCAGAAACAAACAGGCAAGAGTTATTGGGATAAAGAGCTGTCAGAGGCCAGGAATAAATGAAGTGTAGGTCCCATGGCCTGCCTCTCTACATTATTTCCTTCCCACTCTCTATTACATAAGAATCTTAGCTCACTTGTTTGTAAATAGCTTACAGTGTAGTTTATATGGCCCACCTGTACTCCCTGGTCCTCGGCCCTCCTGACGAGTTGGAACTGAGCAGAGAGAGAAAATCCTAGCTGGAGTTATGAGCCTTCTAACCCACCCTGACACACAGACACACACACACACACACACACACACACACACACCAGTCGACAATTTAAAAATGAAGTGTGATGTAGTAAAATTGTGTTAATACACCATGCCAACAAGTCAAAACCTCTATTAATTGTAATATTTCAGGTAGTAAATGGTTGGAGTCATCACGCTATACATTAGTTTTGATTTAAGGTCCTGTCAAAGCCAAGAATATCTTGTGATCTTCAAAAAGAATCTCTCCTCCACTCACTCCCCTCAGCCACATCAGCCTTCTTGCAGTTCCTCTAACTCTCGGGCACACTCAGATCTCAGAACAAGTGAACATGTTCTCACTACCTGAGAGAGTAGCTTGTTCAAGTCCTGTGTTGGATATTCTGTGTTCTCTGTCCCTCTAGATACTCTCCATTGTCTACCACTCAGCCTCAGGAGACTGACCTCTAAGGACAACATCATCCAGGCTCCCTTGCCTTCTGGTTTCTGGTTGGGTTGACCAATGGGGAGTATTGGCAAGAATTAGAGCTTGGGAAGAAAGAAGGTTGGGGTATTTCTTTCCTCAGTTCCCTCCCTGCCAGACACAATTTGGCCGTGGCTATGATGCCCCCATTCAAGGCCATAGCCCAGGCCAAGTAAGTTCTCTCCCGTGGCTACAACTGTCATCAGGCACCTTCAAGTCTTTAGCTGCAATCATTTCCTGCTGGCTGTGAGCTTCAAGAGCTTCACCATCCCTCCATGTTCCCTTAACTGTATCTTCATCTTTGTGAACTGTCTTTTCATTAAACTTTCTTAAGATACTCCTTTGAGCTCATCGACTTTCCTACAGAGACCCTGCTTATACCTTTTTCAAATCCTTGTAAAAATGTGACTTGCTCCTGGGATTTTTCCTTACCACTCTTAAAAAAATGTAGTTCTATGAAACAGTTTATAAAATCCAACTTATTTGACCCAAAGATCTAGAGGCAAGGGAAGGTTTTGAGACCTGAGTATCAACTGATGGAGAAATACTGTTGCCATTTCCAATGGGAATAGAGGATACAAGGTCAACAGAGATCAGGAAAGACTTAGGCAAGACCTCAGGAAGGTCTTAAGGACCATGAGGTTTGGCAAACTTGATAATTGGGAGAAGAGACTCAATGGAAAGATGTCAACCAAGTGGAACGATCTCAGATATGCATATGTTCCCATCATGTAAAGAAGCATCCAATGCGCCATCTCCATTAAGGTTTCAGACCTGGATGAGGGGGCGTCTTAGAGGAAGAGTCAGAAGGAAAAGAAGAGTTTACTTGTATTCCTGAGGAAGACATTTCCGGAGTACAGAGCACGCTGATGTCCACTTAGCTTCTCCAAAACTAAAAAATGCAGACCAAAGACCACATCCCTGAGAACATGTAGAGAAGCTAGAATGTCTCAAGTTCCTTATTTTGTTACACCTCATCTGTTCCCTAAATTGATCAGAAAATGGCCACCAGGCTTCCTTCCAGGGCCCACAAGGAGTTATATATTAACTACACTCCTTTCTACAGGCCTCTGTGCTTGAAAGGACAGAACTCTTAGGGGCACTTGCCAAGAACTGAGAAAGCAGGTTGAACACTGTGTGTAAGACACCTCCATTATCTTCTTACTCAGAGATGAAAATAACAGTAGGCAGTTGTCTTCTACTTTTCAGCCAGAGTCTTGTATTGAAGAGACTCTTTAAGAACCCGCCAGTCCTCTAAACATATAAGGTTGCAAACCAAAAAATCAATCTGGATTTAAAAAAATTAAAAATTACAAAGGAATGTGGAAAGAAATGACAAATTCAGTTGGCTCTTATCTTCTTCTTTGACTTGAGTCCATCACTGTGCTCGTCCAAGACCAGACTGGGAATACCAAATGCCCAGGCATTTACTCCTTCATCCACTCTTCCCTTATTCGGCTAATAGTTGTTGAATGTCTTCCAGATGCCACACTCTGTGATAGACACTAGCAAAATGTTGGTGAACAGAGTAAACATACACCCTTGCCTTCATGGAGCTTCCAGACTTGTGGGGGGTCACCAACATTTTTGTCTATATTTTTAAAATAGAAAATGACAGATTGTAAAAAAAAAATGATACTATAGTAAACACTACTGGTGTTATCTGCCTAGCATCCATTTGCCCTTCTGATAATTGTACCTCCTCCCATATTCAAAGTCACTGTCATTTGGGGAGCTCCCACTCTCACATTCTAGGAGTAGGCAGGGAACCCAAGCTTAGCCAGTGAGAGTACAGCCTCATCTGACTGCAGTGAATTGTTCTATTCCAGGTGTATACATCATCCAAGTATCCTAAAATGCAATTGGATTTAGTATCCTAAACCCAATCATTCCTGAACTGCCTAGTGACATACATGAGCCAAGTCCCCTTTGTTGAGTAGTTTAGCTTGAGTTGGATTCTATCACTGTGATCCATACTGTTCAAAGGGAAAGATGCAGGGAGCTAGGAAAGGACAACAGGTAGGGATTGCATTATTTTAGCCATCAAGGGAGATCTCCGTGATTCGGTGGCATCAAGCTAACTGTACGAATTTGGAGGAAGGCAGAAGATCCCTAACATTGATTAGGTGCCAAGCAAAAGTTCTGTCATGTGTACAAGCAATGACAGTTAAAATAAAATCTACCTTTCTATTTTGTCTTCTAAGTCAGGCTCTGTTCTCCTGTACCTGCCAACATGCTATCACTCGAGTTAATCACTCTTCCTTTCCTGTCATGTTTTCAATTCACCAAAAGGGAATAACATGACTGAACACTCTCCCTGGGTCATAAAGTTTGCCTGACCGACCAGTAACATGGACATGAAGCCCTTCATGTGCCTGCATGATTACTTCTGACTTAAAAACTCTCCAAGGAGCTAGCACTCAGCAGGTACATATTTTTTCAAAATCTTAGGGAAAGATGAATAAAACTGAGACTTCCGGGCTTCATCCATATGTAGCCGCTGGCAAATAGAGCACAACCCTTCACCACTTGGACAGCCTTTTAAAGCTGCTGACATCTGGATAGGAGTTATTATGATGGATAAGAAGCATATGGATGTTTGATGTGCATCTATCCCAGATTTCTTTTGGATCAAAGATGGATGGATGGTTCTTTCCTGCATACACATGCACACACACACACACAAATAAGATGCTACTTCTCAAATTTTAGATTATATTCCCAGAAGCAAGCAAGCCCTTCCTTCAGATTCCTTCCCTAGAAATTCTTTGTCACTGACTGAAAAAGCAATCAAAACCAACCTAAAATCAAAAAGCTCTGGGTCAGCTCTGGGAAGGGGATATCCCTTCGGGAGGTTTACACCTGCGCACTGAAAGCTGGTGTCTTTTCTCGATAATTTAGAGGGTGCTGATCTTGGCAGTGCTGAGGTCTTTTCAGCTCAAGAAAAAATATTCTGCTCAGACACGTGCCTCCTTTTTCTTTTCATAAAGAAGGCTAAGAAGCTGAATTCAGTTACTGGCCAGGTGCTTAAGGCTCAAGTTCAACATCAACTGGGGATGATGATGTTGTGCAGCCCCCGGAATTGTTCCCAAGGCCACACTGGGATTCCTACATGGCTCTGCTCCCTGATAGGCATCCATGGCCCCGAAGCATATCAGACACACCTGACAGTGAACAGTGAGACTGAAGTGCTCAGGGGACAGCAAAGGCTGCTTTCAGCAGAAAATTCCTCCCTTGTGGATTATTTCCTTCTGGGCCAATCAAGTTGCAGTTATAATATACTGATCTGCAAATTTCCAATGCAGGATTACTCACCCCAGAGAAATACAGGTATCTAGTTGGCACAGGTGACTGAGGGGACATCGAAGGCCTACCACCACCGGAGTCTATTTCCCAATTGCTTTGCTTACAGCAACTCCAAAGGATCTCCTTTTACTTTTCTCACACAGGCTCCTGATAAGAAAGACCTGAAACCAAATCCCACCTAGTACTGAGGCTGTGGGCAAGTTACCTAATATATCGGAGCTTCAGAGTCTTTCCATGTAGACTAGGATTGGTAGTGCCTGCCTCATGGACGGTTATGTGGATTAAATGACTAACGGAAAGTGTAGGTAAAGTGTCCAACAGAATTTGGTAGGTAGTGAGAGTTCAATAAATGTTCATGTCTCATTTTGGTCTTTTCACTGCCTTTCCCCATGACAGAAACTGACAGGTTCACCCTAATGAGATAGTCCCAGCTGTGTAACCTGTCTGTGTGTCCCTTAAGACCTAGCACTAGGATCTTAAGGAGGGTAAGCAGGGGGCTTATCTTGTTTCTGCACATCTGGTTAATAGAGTCCCCAAAGCCTTTGCAACAGCAGAAGAAATTAATTGAGATGAACAATAGCAACGTCAGACGTGCCAGTTGACTTAACAATTAGCTTAGGTATGCAGGCAGTTAGTGGTTCTCCATATCGCCAGATGTGATATGCTTATTCACCAAATCCCTCATCAGCAAGAGATGCAGAAATTCTTCTGGGCCTCGGGCTGCTTACTATAAACGCCTCGGCCACTTGAGCACTACAAGTGGTCACGCAGGTTTGGCCCTGCTGACGTGGGAGCCAAAATCCAGCCTATACTCCACTGGCCATGCCAAGAACTCTGGCTCCAGATTTTGTCTCTGAGAGGAAGGGGCGCCTTTTTCCTCTTCACACAAAGACACTGTCGGGACTAGCAGCCGCCCCGTCTGATCACAGCCCTGACTTTCTCTTCGTGAGCACCCTCCCCTCTCCTTGCCCCTCGGGTCCACTGTCTGGTTTCATGTGGGCGTCCATCAATTGTTTTCAGGGATTCTGGGGTGAAGTAAAAGAGCTTGTCACCATTTCACACAAAAATTCCCTGCTGCTTTCCCTCACCCATACTATTTTCTCTGTCACCTTATGCTATATGTGATAAGTGCCATGTAGTAAACAAAAAAAGTTTATAATCACATACTGATTATTTTTCGTTTTCTGCCAACTCCTTTAAACTGTAAAATCTCCGAGGAAAGCAGCCATATCTGTTTTATTCACCAATTAATATTGTATTTCTAGGACATTCCCTAACACAGCCATCTCCTTTCTATTTATTGAAGAATGAATACATGAATGAATGAATGAATGAATGAATGCTGGGATCTCACTTCCACGAGGAATCATTCCCAGCCTGAATAACACCCACTTTTAAGGCAGTTCATTCTCCTTGGAATATATGAGACTTGACTCTCGCAAACAGGAAACCAAGTTCAGTGGAGCCCCTGCCCTCTACATCAGCCAGGCCCAGTAGGGAAAGCAAAGTGCTCTAAGTAGTTTGGAGAAAAGAGTTTTATTACAGGAATTAGACCATATGCCAATATGGGAGGAGCTGGGAAAGTGAAGATCTGGAATGAAGAGTCAGAAAATCAAAGAGACCATTACTAGCCAATCCATCTGAAGTCCACCAGGTGCAAGTGCAAGCCGGAGCTAACAGGGAAGTTCAAAAAGCCCAGCACACCCAGCCAGTGAAGAGGACCCGGAAGGGGGAACTGTGGCGAGGCTGTAGCACTGCTGCCTTTGTGGGTCAAGGTCAAGTGCCTGGGGTCACTACTGTTCAAAGAGCCCAGTCAGTAGGACGAGCTGGGCATAGAGTGGAGAACACCACCAACCCAGGACCCTCAGGGTCCATCTCAGTGTCACCATGATACCCATGGCCACCTTCTGAAAGGAATGGCTGCTGCTTTACTGTCACCTTCCAAATCTACACAAAATCTTTCCTTGGGCCCACTCTGACCCAGAACCCCACAGTGAAGGGGATTCTGGAAACATGGCTTCAGCTTTGGCCAGGCTGACATGAAATTGCCCAACATACCCTGCCTTCCCTGCCAATTTCACTGCCAAAGCCGCTGTTTCTCTGACCACATCTCTCTCTAAGGGGCCTGCTGAACTTGATGGTGTCTTGGCCCAATCCTGACTACATTGTGATCAATAAACACCTTTTCCTACCTCTTTCTGCCTGGCTTCCAGAGCCTCTTAGAGCCTGTCCTTCCAGGAGTTTGCTCGAATCTACAGGTAATCAATCCAGTCTGACTGAGTCCCACTAAGTGCAAGAGAAGCTTAGCTCATCCCTGTGGTTTGGAGAAGGGAGGAATAGCTTCTGGGCAAAGTGCCTCCAGAAAGACTGAGTAAAGGAACATACTGACTCAGGGGAAACACCCTCACCTTTTCCTGTTGCCTCACTGAGCAGCCCCTTAGATGCACCAGGTGAGCAAGAATTAAATCCACACTTGTGCCCTGATCAAAGGTTTTCCTGGTCTGTATTTTTTCGAAAACCCCCTGTTCCTTCTGTAGTCTCTAAGTGCCCGACTCCAGCCTCTCAAGGTCTGGCAGGTTCCCACTTGCAGGAAGGGCTAGATAAGCCAACCTCAGCACCTGTCCTCTGCCCTCCCTTTGCACACCTTATTTGCACACCATTCCTGAGCCCTTGGATGGAAAGAGTTTGCCACCTATTTTTCAGTTCTTCCCTTCAGCTATTGGGCACAGGCCTCTCTTCTTCTTACCTGGCTTCCCCGAGGGCGTGTGACAGCATCCCTGATGCTCTGGAACAAATGAGAGCTTCCAAGGCAGCTGTCACATCCCCACTTGTCTTCTCTGGAGGTGATGAGCTGTCTGGCTCAGCCCGTCATCACATCGCTCCAGAATGTAAATCACAGGAGGTCTCCAGTCTGAGAAAAACAATTAACATGAAATACCAGGATTACCGTCTGCCACATTTACAAATCTCTCCAGCTCACATGTATCTCTCCCAACGATTTATGCCTTCATAGTGTCAAGCTGTTCAAATACTCTGTCTTTTCCCTAAATGGACTAACTCTTCTTGGCTCTTGGCACTGCTTGAGCCATTTATTGTCAAAGCCAGAGCTATCAGCAGCAATATCCCATTAGAAGAGTTCATGCCAGGAAGAGGGTCGGCATATTTATCTTCCCCTGTCCCACCAAAGTGAAGGCACATGAAAAGGAAACACAAGGTTTGAAACCTTTCTTTTTTTACTGTATGCTTTATAGGGTTTGCATCTCCCTTCTGAGCTGCTCAACGTGATTGACTATCCATGGTCCAAATCATGAAGATAAGCGACCATCATGACAACGGGTATGTGACTATAACTCAGTGGGCGACTTTTGTCTCCCTGAGGGACATTTGGCAATCTCTGGGGAAATCTTTGATTATCACAACTATAAGATTGGGAGTGGGTGTTCTATTGGCACCTAGTGGGTAGAGGTCAGAGATGCTGCTAAATATCCTACAAAGCACAGGACGTCTCCCTCCACCTACAACAAAGAATTAACTTGCACAAAATTTCCATAGTGTCAAGGTTGAGAAACATTGCAAATAACCCAAAGCAGGATGGCTTCTCTGATTATGTTCCCTGTATGTATCTCAGAGCATTACCTCAAAGCAAGATGGAATTTGGAGTAGAATGAAAGAGAGAAGAGTCCAAGTTAGATGATTCACTGCTTTCTGATCTCTCCTATACCTCCAAGAAACAGCCATGTTGAGCGAGATAAGACAAAAAGAACATTTTATCAAAAATAATTCACATTTGGGCAGTCATCACCTGAAGGCTCAGTTTATTTACTTGTAAAATATGGCCATGATAGGTGGCTGCCCTGCCTGGATCACAAGGTTATTGCAACACTCAGCAAAGGGGATATATTAAAAGTTCACAGGAGCACCAAATATTTTAAGTGGTAGGAGAATGCATTGCAGTAATGATGAAGTGAAAAGAAGTATTGTCATAGCAGCTGGCACAAGAATTCCTGTTAAAGAGAGAATTATGTTGAAGAGAGAATGCTGTTGAAGAGAGAATTACTGTTGAAGAGTGAATTCCCTCTTCCTCTTGTTTTTTTTGGGGGGGGAAATTTGATGAATATACTTGAGAAAGAAGAATCATCAAGGTTTCAGAGGAGAACACTGAAATTGCTCTGCAGAGACAAAAAGTGAAATTAATTGCTCCTCACCAGAGGGACTCAGCTAGAACTATATGGGGTAAAGAACTCTGTGGAGCGAGGTTCCCAAAGGATGTATTAAGACAGTGATGCCAACTTTTCCATTTGACCTTGTTTGGGGTAACATAATGTGAATCCACCAACTATCTTGTCCTCAAATTTTCATGAATGCTCTGCATGCGCACGTGTGTGTGTGTGTGTGTGTGTGTGTGTGTATGTGTGTGAAAATCAAAGAAGGTAGTGAGTTTTACATCTCAATCAATACAATGTGGGGCAGAGGCAAGATACATGGACATAGGAAAAGCCATGAGCATGAGCATGTAAGCCACCGCTAACACACGCACACACACACACACACACACACACACACACACACACACACACACCACAGAAGCCATGGGGGTTTAAGGAGGAAGAAGTTTGAAGTAACGCTACCCAGCTCATAGGGACAAGAAGGCACTCTGCTCAACTCCAGGTGTATTTTAAGTTGTCCTGCATTTCCAGCCTAGTCTTTGGCACACATCTCTGGTTTGCCAACTCCCTAGCACTATCAGGTCCTCTGGATGGGTTATTACAGCGGTGCTTGCTTGGTCACTTACAAAATTTTTCAAAGCATATCCAACCAAAAGTGCCATATGGCATTTTGCCAACACAGAGAGCTCTCCCTCCCTGAGGAAAAAAAAAAAAGAAAGAAGAAAGAAGAAAGAATTCTTGAAACTGAAGGTTGCTTCCTATCTCCCTCCAACCATGGATGGACTTGACGATATTCTTGATTTTGTCTAAGGAGCCATTGTTGGTGTTAATTGGATGGCAGCCAAGATGGCTTTTAGAAAAAAAACAAGTTTGTAAAAGATCGATATTCATTAGTTTGGTTCTACATTAAGTGAAGCACATGTGGTGAAGAGAATAATTAGTGAAGTTAATTGTGGCTTCTTGGAGAACCAAGGGGAATCCAGTGAAATGTCTTGACATTCACAAAGAGCAATACGTTCAGTGCTCCCACAACTAATTGCAATTAGCCAGTGAGGAAACATACATACGGTCTCTATGTGTAATTAATCACACGCCTTAGCACAGTAGACACAGGCCACTGAGTGACAGGAGACATCTGCCTTCTGCTGTGCCTCTGCACTCCTGTGCCGATTCCTACTGTGGTTCTTAGCTCTCTGCTCCTATTTTGTGTCTCATCCCATTCTAGTCCTATCCATCTGGGGCAGGGCTTCTCAGCTATGACACATCTGCCATCTCCCTGGCGTAAAGGAGATGTTCGGTAACTATTTGATTAATGAATGAGTAAATGAATAATGAGAAAGTAGGAAGGGTTTTTCTCCCCTTTGTGTAGACTGCAGTGTCCATTGATCCTTGTAGAGGCCTAGAAAAGTGGACTCTGAGGGTGCAAGGTGTAGATGAGGAGAGATATCGGCCTGTCTACAGGTGGTAGCACCTGAAGTGCCTGGGTTAAGTTAACAAGATGACCTTGAAGAGAGTCCCCGCCCTCTTTTTTGGGCACTATCTTCTCGAGCATGACTTTGAATAGTCAGACACTGGCTTTCCTCTTGCTACCACTGTTGCCACCAAATTATATGTCCAACACTCCACAACACCACTAAGAAAAACCTGATACCTCGTATGTAAAATATAGATACTTGCTTACTTGCTTCTTCATTGATTTTGCAAATATTAGATTTGCAAAACAGGTAAAGCCCTGGAAAAAGATTGATCTTTGCTACCTGAAGACTTGAGAAGTTATTTCAGTTTGGGAGTGTATAAAATCTTAGATATGGACGGAAGCATTCCAACCTTGAGCTTGGGTCCAGAGTTTGTCTGACTCCTACCTACGTCTTCAGGAATCTCACGTGGCCAACAAAGTCTTCTAAGTTTCTGCTAGTCACATGACGTTCACATTATTTTGAGTTTCCTTAGAACATCAGAAAGCCATGACTACTTAATCTGTTACAATAGGAGCTACGAAAAAGAAACCCCCCCCAAATTCAGTGGTTTAAAGTACTTGGAAGTTCATTGCTTTCTCATGTGTCAGTTTAGGGCAAGTGGCCAGTTCTGCTCCATGAAGTCATCTGGGGAAGCAGGCAAGCAGGAAGGTTCTGTTAGCCTTGACAATGCCTTCCAAGGCTGCGTGGCATTGCCTTTCCAGACAGAGGGAGAGAAAGCATGGAAATTCATAGCAAAAGCTCTCACTTTAAGCAAGGGACACAGACATTACACCCATCATATTTGCTCAAATTCCAATGGAAGAACTCAGAGACACAAACCGCAAGTAAGACTGTGGAACATGCCATTTCTCTCCAGGTTTGATTCATACGTGCAGGAAGAAGGGAGGATGGATTGCGGTGGGGGACAAATGCTGAAGAGAGTTGGTCTTAAGATATTTAGTAAAAGCAGCTTCATCTCCATCATTTTACTTAGAGACACACATCACGTGGTATACAATTATCATTCCACCATTCTACCATGAACTCTTTGGGGCAAGGATTGATATAGTGCTTAGCACACAGAAAGTGCTAAGTAAATGTTTGGGACATCAACGATTCCGTGGATTAATGAATTAATGAAATATCACCTAGATTCCAACTTGGTTTGATTCTAGCCTTGTTTGGAGGACATGTTTCTAAACATCTCCATAGAACATTTTCCCCTGCCATGCCCCAGTTGCCTCTGAATAAATGAGGCCCTATATCTAATAATCTGGCAATCCCTTAAAGATTCACTAAGTCTGGAAGCTCCCAGACTCTGCCTACCTCTCTACTCAACTGGTCCCTGAGCCCGGGTTTCATTGACACCTCACTGTCTTCTCAGCTCTACTGACACTTGATTTTTACATAGAAAATCCCACGGTAACAGAAATTCCAGGGACACTTCAATTATTACGACCAAAAGAAAATCAAACCAAATCAAAACACAAGACCTTGCAACAAACATAAGGGGAAAGAACATTTACTGGATACCTATTACATTAAAAATGTAAAAAACATCAAGATAAATCCTGAGTTGCCAGAATATTCACTCCATCCCCAGGGAGGCAGTTATTATTGTCTCCAATTTGCAGATGAGAAAATGAAGGCTCAGAAAGACTAATGACTTCCCCAAGGTCACCAATTAGGAAAAAACATGGCAGAATTCAGACCCAGAATTATTGAAATGAACCAGTTCAATTCCCAGTAAACAAAACTAGTCACTGAAGACCAGCAAATTCCAAGCTCATTTTTGAGTTGACCTGCATAACAGTGGCTTGCCACTTTTTCTTAAGGCTAAAAGAAAAAATGCTCCTGCAAAAACGGCCTGAGATGAGCATAATAAGAGACCTTAGCTTAATCTTGTAATGGGGGTTTTAGTGAAAGGATGGAGATAAACCTTCCTTTTGGCCAGCACAGCCTGCAGACCAGGGGACTCTGACATCACACCACTGTCCAGAGCGTGAGCAGGACAAGATGTCCTTTAATGATTAACTCAAGAGTGACAGGTGACAGCTTCCCAGCTGGGAGAACCCTTCAGGGAGCAGACAGTCTGCTTGTTTAGAAAGAAAGCCAGCCAGACCAACTAACAAATCTTGTTTGTCTCTTACTTAGCCAGGGAAATAGTGCCTTTTTAGAAAGGCCCAGGGTGAAGGATACATGAAAAGAATGAGAAGACATCAAACAAAATCATATCTGACTGGGTAATTAGAAATAACTCCTTACACATTATCCTCAAATACATGTGCAATAGCACCGAAAACAAGGAAGAAGAAAGCAACCGCATGTAGGGCTGATTCTAAT
Source organism: Rhinolophus sinicus (assembly GCF_057876585.1). Lineage (NCBI taxonomy): Eukaryota > Metazoa > Chordata > Mammalia > Chiroptera > Rhinolophidae > Rhinolophus > Rhinolophus sinicus. Next base: position 15,948,872 of record NC_142515.1, read on the forward strand.
GGTGATAGGACTCAGGGCTAATGAACCAATGTCCCACTTGTCTAACAAGGAGTCTTCTGCCTTCTGAGGCTGGATTATGGATGGCAAATGTCTGACACACATGCTTTACTCCTAACCTCTCAGCAGACATAATGTTTATGAATTTTAACAAAACTTTAGAATCCTTCTCAACATAGTAATCCTTTGGCCACTAACAATTTATCTGTATTGGCATAAAGTAGTACCTAAAGTACTAATTATTTGCCTAACTCAACTTCCCCTAAAGTATCTTTGATGATGGCAGAGCCAGAACAACCCTAAGGTACAGAGGAGCCTGAGTAAGTATAAATGAAGGGAAAAGCTACCCTCCTGCAGATTGGTCAATGGTTGCAAAACATGTAGGGAAATTCCCATAATTCCAAGCCGCTAAGCAAAATCCATAAAGATAGCCACAAGGTTTTCTCCCCAGAATGACTAAAAGATAAATGACACCAAGAGTATGCCCTAAAGCACTTGAAGCTTTGAGGAGAAATCAGAGAGAATTACCACAACGTTTACATTCTCCTAAAATCGTTTCTAATCCACCTGAAATAGACTGATGGTAAACTCAGTCTCTTTTTTGTTCAAAGGATTCTCCCTCACCCCAACATTTTTCTTTTACACATTTATCTCATTCACAGAATTCTGACTTTTAAATGGCAGCTGAGTCACATGTTGTTTAGATCCTCTTAATTAATTTATCTGTCGGGAAGCCAACACTTTTCAAAAGGGGCCAAGCACCAATAGCATTTGAAAAAACCAACAACATACTAAAACTGAACAATAATGTCCCTTATAACTGATGACTGAATTTATGCTAATCCCTAGCAGTCTAACTTTGTACGTGAAATGTGATGCTTAAATTAGCAGCATTAGCATCAGCAAGTGCTTGTTAGAAATGCAGAATCTCAGGTCTCCCAGAAGACAACTAGATCAGAATCTGCATTTTACGAGATCCTCGGGGGATTCTAATGCACATTAAAATTTGAGAAGCACCTAACTAGAACAGAAACCAGTTTGTCTCAAATATCTAATTCTTCTCTCACCAGGGCTTACTGACTCTTATGTAGCACAGAGTGCTAACTGGTTTGCTAACAAGTTGTCCAGTTATAAAAGACTGAAAGGTGCAAATTTGAAAGAAAAGATGGAATAGGCAATTAGGATTGGGAACAAGACGAAACCAACAAGAGGAAGAGAAGAGGGATCTATGAACACACAAGAAGGAATACACACACACACACACACACACACACAACTTCACTCGAAGCCTATAGCAGAGTTCCTTATTACATCCTGATACCAATAAAGTACCCTGCATGTCGTCATCCAAACACAGATTTATGTATGAGCCTTTACTGACTAAATCAAAGGTTTGCCCATGGGTAGCCTCATTTTTAAAAAGCTAACAAAGTTATTCTCAAAATCAGAAGAAATGTCATTACTTGGAACTCAAACCATTGGAAACATGTTAAATGTGTGCTAAATGCATTTTCTAGATATCTAAAGTTGAGCACTTTATTCTGGGATAAATGGGACCTTAACTACACACACACAAACACACACACACATCCATAGTCCCAAATCCAAGCACAGAATTTACTATCTTATCTCCTTAGATTGTTAGTCACCCTTTGAGAGAGGGCTTTTGCTACCAGGGAACTAGCTCTATTTCTCATTTTCTGGGGACACAAAGAAAAAGGAGAAATGGCTCTTCCCTTCAAGACATATGGAGCACTTACAACAGAGCCATGTTCAAGGTTATCTGGGAACAAAGAAGAGGCAACATTCATTCTCCCTGGGATGTGGGAAAGAGATGGGTCAAGAATTATGTGACTCTGCCATCTTTAAAACAAACATTGGCAATACTTTTTACATCCCGGTGTTGAAAAGCAACTCAGTTAATATATGATTTCAAAAGCTTCTCTCCAAGTAAAGTATTTTCTGCCCCTTCTCCTCTTAAAAAAAAAAAAAAAAAAAAAAAATCCCCCAAAACAAAGGAAAAAAGTAACACAAACTTAATTTCAATGAAACCAAAAATTATCTGTAAGTCCAAACAACAGGATATGAAGACTGAAGCTGGTGAACCAGCTAGGTTCCCAGCAGAAATCGGGTCACACAAATAGGGCTACTGAGGTTTTTTTTAAAGGGATTTACAAAGGTATCCACCAGGTTAAAGGAAGACTACAAGACACAGACGCACGGCTAACAAGGGCAGGGAACTGTTTTCCACCCCAGGCCTGAAAGGAAAAGGTGAGGGCATCATTTCTGGAATCCAGAGAGAGAGCTGTATGGAAAGGTCTGCCTGCTGTGGTCTTAGATAGAGAGAAGCAGAGTCTTGTCAGGGAGGGAGGCAGGTGAATAAATGCCCCACCCCATTTTTCTTCCGTCCTCCCATCACTGCCAAGACATCCTGTGGGCCAAAATGCAGAGTACAAATAGCCTACTGATACATACTTAAGACATTTGGCTTTATTTAAAAAAATAATAATAAAGCAATTATCACAAAATTTTATCATTTCATCATAGAAACATTACAAGAAAACAAAACAAGTCACTATTCCTTGTGAATATGAATGCGAAAATTCTTAAACTACTAGTAAATCAAATTTAGTACTTTTTTTTTTAAATATCTGATTTTCTTTTTTTTTTTAAACTTTTATTTATTTAAGTGTGTTTTTCCAGGACCCATCAGCTCCAAGTTAAGTAGTTGTTTCAATCTAGTTGTGGAGGGCGCAGCTCACAGTGGCCCATGCGGGGATCAAACCGGCAACCTTGTTGTTAAGATCACCGCGCTCTAACCAACTGAGCTAACCAGCAGCCCAAAATTTAGTACTTTATAAAAGTAATAAAACATCAAGGCAAAGTAAGTGTTGCCCTGAGAATGCAAGCTTGGTTCAACATTCATAAATCACAATCAGTGTACTTGAACATGCTAACAGTGTAAAAAAGAAGAAAAAAATTTTGATCATCTGAAAAGACACAGGGAAAAACATTTGACAAAAATTTAAATGTGTTCATGATAATAACCCTTGGCAAACAAGTAATAGCAGGCAACTTCTTTAACTCAATAAAGGGTATCTACAAAAAACTATAATTAACATCACACTTAGTAGTAAATAATTATTATTTCCTCCTAAAATCAGAAAAAGTCAAGGACGTTCACTCTCACCATACCCATTTACCATCATACTGAATATCCTAGCCAGTATATTAAGGCAAGAAAAGGAAATGAAAGCATAATGGCATATAGGATAGAAAGAAAGAAAACTCCCTTTATTCACAGATAACATGATTGCTTACACAGAAAATCCCAAATAAGCTACAAGAAGGCTACTAGACATAATATATGAGTTTGGCAAGGTTCCAAGACACAAGGTTAATATATAAAAATCAGTTGTATTTCTATTCCCTAGTAATGAAAAAATGGAAATTGAAAATCCAAAACAAGCTACAGGAGGGCCGTCTTACTTTTTTAAAGGTCATGTTACTCTTTGTCCTCTCTTCTATTTTTTTTAAGTTTCTCAAAAAATCAAATTTTACACCCCACTCCCAGAAATTCTATTTTAATATCTCTAAGGTGAGGCCCAGGAATCTGTATATTTAGCAAAATCTTCAGGTAGTTCTGATACAGGTGGGCCTCAGAACATGCTTTCTTTCCCTAGTCTTGTTTCTCAAAGATGGACAAGCCAGTCTCACCCCTGTTTCCTGCCAAGAAGTTCATGATCTCACAGGAGATTCTAGTCCGGCGACTGTCAACACAATTTACTTCACATCTCTGAACCTCAGTTTCCTCATCTTCATAATAAAAATAATAAAAACCAACTTAAAGAGTTTGTAAAGGATTAGAGAAAATGGAATATATGAAAGTGCTTGGTATAACGTCTGCCACACAACAGATGCTCCAACAGTACCATTTCCAGTCCATCCTTTTTCCCTAATTGGCTAAACACACCTTATGCCATGCCTTATGCTTCTATCATTTTTTAAATCCTGTGTGACTATATTTTTAATCTATATGTTTATAATCTACGTCCCTAACTGCGTTGTCACCTCCTTGAAGGCACAAATATGATTTGTGTGTGTTCTCCGTATGGTGAAATGCACATATGGTCACTTAGCTCATTGATTAGAAAAGTGCTAATAAAAACTGCCCATCCATCCATCTGCTCCAGCAGCCTGCCTGAAATTCCTCCACTACCAATTAGTTCCTCAAGTTAGCCAGAGCTCAGTGCAAATGCGAAAAGACTTACAGGCGGGGTGGGGAAGGAACACACCAAGTCATTCTCAGTCTGCTCCAGCTAATGAAGGAATCTTTGGTCCTGCGTCATTGAGTTCTTCCTCACAAAGCTAGAAATATGAATCAGGGAAACACCAAGGAGGTGAGAGTGAAAGATGAGGTGAATGGATTTAAGAAGGAGAAGAGGCCAAAGCCTAGAGCCAATGGAAGGGAAGGTTAAGTCATAAAGGGAGAGTTGGGCACCTAAGAGCTACTAAGAGGAGATTATTCTGCTCTCTATAGTCAGCCCAGGACAACAGAGTCCTGAGAAGAGATGGGGGATAATAGGTGGGAGTGGGTTTTGTAGGAAGGGGAGGGAGAAGCTCTAGGAAGCCCACCATCCTGCAAAGACACACTTGCATTGCCCATTCCCAGGTGGCACCAGGCTTCTGAGCCACAGTTCCACATGGACACACTCGTGCCTACAGTGGGTGTTCTCATGGGGCCTTCTCCCACCCAGGCAGGAGAGGGTACCTGCCTGGAGGTTTGGCAACTTGCATCCTAGCACCACATGACAGCCATTCATTGGTACATCCAGTTCCCTCCATGGTCAGTGCTCATGTCAGCATAAGCCTTTCTTCATGGTCGCTGAGCTCAGAAATCAGTTATGTAGAAAAATGCAGAAGCTGTATTCTAGCTGAAGAAAAGTATATTTTTCGTGGTATTTTCCAGACAACTCAACAAGGGCCTTCCAGCCTGTGGGTACCAGCTGGATGACGTAAGTGGCATTCACCCACCCGACAGCCCCACCATATGCTCCTCCTCCTCCTCGCAGCCTCAATGAAGAATGGCAGTGAGCAGAAAGGATGAGATATTTTCAGACTATTGCAGGGGTCAGAACTCTGTAAAGAGGAAATGCATATCCGTCTACATCTGAAAGTCAACGTCTCTAGAGGCTTCTCCTCCTCAATGCCAAGCCCTGTGAATCCACGACCCTTTTGACCCCTGCAGTGACTTTAACCTCATCTACATGGAGGCTGCAGGCCAGCTCTCTGCTCATCACAGAGCAGAGCCACGGGGGCGGGAGCGGGGAACCGCAGGAGAGTTCACTGCTGGTCATGCAATGTAATCCGATTTTCTATTGTTTATTATCTTTGCATGTATAAAATGTGTCTGTTTAATATTAATACTCTATGAAGGACACCTGCTTGCTGCTAGGGCATACAAAGCTAAATAAGCAGAGTCCCTGCTCAGATTCCAGGTTTGGAGGCTTTGCGAAGGTTACTAAATAGAATGTACTGACCATGTGCTAGGCATCCTATTATAATTCTAAATCTTTTATATATATGTGTGTGTAGGTTTATACACATGTATATGAATATATATACTTTTATACAAATTTCTTTTGTATGTATATAAATATATCATTTTCTATATATAACTATATTTGATACCTAGATATTTTATATATAACAGATGTATCTTAGTTTATAGAACGCATATGTTTGTGTTTTGGAGATAACAATGGCATTTTTTAAAATAATTAAAATATTAAGCGCACAGGATTTAAAGTCACACTGCTGTCTTTGACCTTTGGCAAGTTATTTATTTAAAAAAAAAAAAAAAAAAATCAAGCAATTCCCAAAAGCACAAAGAAAAACATGAGAGTGTCCTGTAAGCCCATCACGCAGAAGCAAAAGAATTACTATTTCACTAAATACAACTCATGAGTTTTTCTATGCATTTCACTACCTACACATACTCATATACTCTGCTTTTACAAAACTAACATCATATTCTATGTATTGCTCATCCACTTTATCCCCCGATATGGAGCAGACATCTTTATGAGTCAGTAGATGGAGAACGCTACTGTTTTTGTATGGCTTCATAGTATTTCAAAGTCTGCAAATCATGATATTATCTCCTCTAGTCACTTTATTTTTTTCTAGTAGAATTGTCACATCTGGGGGGGAAAAATACCACTACCAGATAATACTTATGACAATGGACATTCTTTTCATGATTCTGACTTTAATGGGAATTTTACCACTGAGCATGAGGCTAGCCGTGGATTATAAATACACATTCATGTGTGCTCCAATGTTCATTGCAGCTTAGTTTACAGTGGCCAAGACATGGAAACAACCAAAACATCCTTCGATAGATGAATGGATAAAGAAGTTATGGTATATATACACAATGGAATACTATTCGGCGGTAAGAAACGATGATACAGGAACATTTGTGACAACATGGATGGATCTTGAGAGTATAATGCTAAGTGAAGTCAGACAGAAAAAGCAGAGAACCATATGATTTCACTGATATGTGGTATATGAACCAAAAACAACAAAAGAACAACACAAACAAATGAGAAACAAAAACTCATAGACACAGACAATAGTTTAGTGGTTACCAGAGGGTAAGGGGGGTGGGGGGTGGGAGATGAGGGTAAGGGGGATCAAATATATGGTGATGGAAGGAGAACTGACTCTGGGTGGTGAACACACAATGGGATTTATAGATGATGTAATACAGAATTGTACACCTGAAATCTATGTAATTTTACTAACAATTGTCACCTCAATAAATTTAAAAAAAAAGAATATTACTACTGAAATAAATAAATAAATAAATAAATACATGTTTAATGTTACAAGCATATCTATTTACTAACATTTTATTGAGAGTTTTCATATCAGGAATTGATGTTAATTTTTATCAAATACCTTTCAGCATCTATCAAGATGATCAGTTACACTGGTTTGTTTCCTTTGCTGTTAATAAATTAAATATACTGATTTCCTAATATTAATAATTAATACAGTCCTAAAATGAACCTTACCTTGTTGTGGTGATTTTTCTCTTAATATATTGCTGGATTCTATTTGCTATGATGACCACATTGCCCAAATCCCAAGTAAAATAGCTATTATTTATATATGATCATTTTGAGTACTCTTTGTACTTATAGCAGAGTTAATGTTTTTTTTATAAAAATAATTGGAAATATTTTGCTTTGTCTTTATGTTTAAAAGGCTGGGTAGTTTCGTCCCCTGAAGATTGAAAGTATTTGCAAGGAAAATAATTCTTCATTTCCAATTCTGGGTACTATGGTATTTTAGTTTTCTACTTCTCTTAGGGTATTTTTTGATCATTTACATCCTTTCCCATTTGGGGGTAAAAATAGTCGAAAAGCCCTAAGATTCTCCAGCTATTTGGTGGAATCAGCACATTTTCCTCCACACGGCCACCTTTATCTACTAGTGTTTCTTGTTCTCCCTTGAGTAAATGGCTTTCCCCGCCACATCTCCCACTATTTGCTGGAACCTCCAGGTTAAAGAATCACTCCCCCTGCATCATCGGACTAAAACCACCTGGCTGTTGAAAAGCTGATAAAAAAGAAAACAAAACAAAGTGCATGTGAGGTGCGACCTGAGTTGTGTCCTCCATTCCCAATACTGCTGCTTTCACTGAGCAGAAAGAAGGTTGGGCCTCGCCTGCCTCCCCTGACGTTCCCAGGCCTCCAGTCCTCCATTCTTTAATCCCAGAGCTCATTTTTCTCCTTGAATGTCCACCTTATGAGAACATACCTATGACCTCCGTTTTGTGAAGGGAAATGAACGTGGGAGATTTCTTAACCAAGCTGAGCTTACACAGGTAGTTAGCAGTACGGATTCAGGACTGGAACCTAAAGCTATGTGACTCTGAAGCCCGTGGCCTCTCCACTGTTCTCACCAGCTCATTTGGGGACTGAGCTTCAGTGAGACCTAAAACCCTATCACATTCTGAGCCTCCCACAGAGGTGGGGGCATATGGCAGTAAGTGACACAGTTAAGTTTCTGTCACTTGCAACAAAGAAGGGACAAACTAATAAAGCTACTGAGGTATATTTGTCCAGTCCTACCTGACTGAAAATACACTTAATGGTATACTGTATTTTCTCCTCAGAGCCTTCACAGCACAGGGACTCCCATAAAAAAAAAAAAAAAAAAAAAATGCAACCAAGAAAATCAAGTTTCGAGTAAGTCTGTAATCGTTCTGGGTCTGGGTTCTAACTATAAATCATAGCTAGACTAATTTAAAATGTACAACAGAATTCAACATTAATAAATATGATGTGTAAATGGAATGAAAATAGCAAGCTAGAGGCATTGAATCTTGGCATCCTACACGGACACTGTGTGGTCCATCCTGGCTAATTTGGTTATCTCTTTGGATTTTCATTTCTACAGCTGTAATATAAATCACGGAGCTTATATGGTATGAAATGTATGTGAATCCTTGTAGATTAAGGAGTGCTGGATGCAACTAAAAATGAATAAAAGAAAACTTTTGTGGAGACAAACAGTCCCAAATCTCACATTCCCTCGATGACAGCAAGAACATGATAAGAAACCTATTATCATTAGTTCTTGGATGAGAAATCTGTCCTTGGGCAAGTTGCTTTGCCAACTTGGTCTATCTGAAAGACACAAATCATGTCTTAAACAGTTCCTGAGTCCCACGATGTAAGGGAATCTAAAATCTCCAGAAAAGCCCCCCTTCTTCCTTTTTTTACTCATCTGAATTGGTCTAAATATCATCTTATGAGTGTGAAAAATCAGTGTTGAGGGAACACTGAAATTTTTCTAGAGTTTTCTTTTCTGCTGTGCAGGTATTTTCATGTTTAGAGTTTATCTTCTCTCTTTAGAAAGGAAGTATTTGTCATCCAGAGGCATACTGCATTTTATTTATTTATTTTTTTTTTTTTGCAGTTCTCGTTTTGCTGATGTTGCTAAACACAGTCATTTCCTTTAATATTATTCGTAAGAACAGCAATTGCCTCTAAAATGGCAAAATGCCCTATTTCCCTGACACACTAATAGGAGCTCTAATGAAATGTGCCCAGCCTCAAGCAGTGGAAGTAGACCCTTCCCCATCTACCTGAGAATCACCTGGAGGATATTTAATACCATGGACTTAACTAGAAATGTCCAAACAAATCATCTAGCAGTGCTGTGTATTGGATTTACTCATTAAAATCAAATAAGGTAGATCTACTTTAAAAGTGAACAGTTATTTCTACTCTTCCTATCTTCAGGTCTGAAAAAAGAATTATTTCCTTGCAATCATAGCTGAGCTTCACTTATTACCCGATGGGCTGGAAATTAATTATGCAGCAAAGATTCTTGCTGTATCAGGGCTTTCCATGACCCTAAGGAAGAAATGTTGTCTGTAACTATCTAAAAGGAAATGACTAAGTAATGAGCTCAGCTTTATTTTACCAATAGCTGCCATGGAAAGAAAGTGGGGGGAGAAGCTCCTTTTCTTGAAAAACAGTCTCCAGGGGTAACAATGTCCTCTCTCTATGAGCAAATAACAAAGGGGACATTGCTGGGGAAATCATAAGGATGTCTGCCTTTTTCATGGTGGAGGGGGGAGGAGGGAGAAAAAGACCCATACTGAACATAGTTCCTAAGCTCCAAAAGAAGTCGAAATGTGAGTCGACCCAGTCTACCCAATTAGCGGGTTTTTTCAGGAGAGACAATGTTTTCTCCAGATTCCTTCCTCGGCCCCTGCCATTCCACAACCAGATGACTTCTCCCATCTTCTGAGTGACGGGAAATCCCACCCATCTTCTTGCCAGCTCTGGTCGTCCTCCTCCAGGAATAACCCAGGGGTGGAGAGCCTTCTACGTGCTGGGTTCCAGGTCTCTTGTCTGTGTGACATCAAATCCTCATGACAGGTCTACTGTATGGACTCGGAAAGTGAAGTCAACTGGCTGAGTGAGTCCCATGCCCAAACCACTCCAAGGTTAGGAAGAAAAAAGGTGGCCTCTAACATCTGGGAACTCAGAGCTGAGTCTTAATGATTATTACAAACGGATCTGATGCTTATGGCGAAACCATGTTGCTCTCCTCTTGATCACAAACAGTCTCACAGACATGTCGCTGCACAAACACCAAACACCCCTCCTCTTTTAGCTGAACAAGCAACTGCTACTGCTTTGCCGTTACAACTTTCTCCTCTCTGGTCTGCCCTCCTAGATAAGATTTGTTAATCAATCATAGAATTGCTCAATCAAGAGAGAATTTCACTTCCTTAGACGCTGCCCAAACTTACCCACCTGAATCGCAAACTCAATAATAGTTCTTTCTATAATAACACCCTCTTATTGAGATAGCTCACTGTTCCCCATTGTGTGTGTTTTCCCATTGTTGCGATAACGAAGAGAGTCTACTTTCTCAACTACAGGTTAATTCCGGTGGTCTAAAGCCTGTGGTTTCTAGTCACTCGACCATATCCTTACTTGTACCCTGAACTGACCTAGGCCTCTGTTCTTCTCATCAATAAAATGGAAACGATCAAAACATCTAACTCCCAGGATGGTTGTGAAGATCAGATGAAATGATGTGTTTAATGTACGCAAGTTCCTCTTACCATTTTCACCACAATCATCTTTACTATTTTTTTTTATTACTATATGACACATTACTGCCTCATCAAGATGTTTTCTGAGACCCCAGTTTCTAAGGAATCTCTCCTCCTAATCTCTCCTCACATGTATCAAGCCCCTGTTGCACACAAAACACTTTTTCCCTCTCAGAATTCTTTTCCACTGAAAACTTCCACAGTTTTCAAGTAGTGGAAACTTCACTCACTATTAAAAATTATGTGTATGCTGTCTTGTAAGTTATTTCTATTTTTATGTTCTTTGTGCCCAACAAGATGGTTTCTGCCTTTCAGGAGCTTACCATATCTGGAAGCTGTAACTCCCATAGCTCCTGGCACATAGTAAATGATCAATAAAACGTGTTGATTGAAGCAGAAGCCAGTATGGACAGAAATATACCACTGAAAATGTAAAAGAGCTGGCTTTTAAAAACTGAAGCCTCCGAGGCCTGAGAACAGGTAGGAATACGCAATTCAGGTGCCCTTGGGTTGAAGGCCCCTTTTTGCTGTTTCCCGACTCTCAGGGTTCCTGGTTCTGCATCCCCCAGGTTAACAAGATCACGATGCTTTAAGGGTGTGCCGCCCGTCTAGTTAGGAGAGTCTCACCAAAAGAGCAAGGTTCATAGCATTGTCTTTCAGGAGTGATTTGTCATTCTCCTTTTCTTTCCCACTCTACCACCAAACATTCTTTTCTTGGCTCCAGGGAACATACATTTCTACTACTAATGAGAACGTTTCTTTCTGATCACTAATTTTTAACACACAAACAACTTTCAGGTTTTTTGTTTTGTTTTGTTTTAATTTGGGGGGAAGCTTTCAGTAGAATATGAATGTATAATTTGATGTCCTAAGATAGTTGTGCTAGATTTTCAGTGTTTCTTAGAAGGTGGGGTAGGGAAACTCATTTTCCCAATAGTAAATATATCATTTTCTTTGAAGAATTATGTGGCTTCTATTACTAAGGAAATTATTATTTTCTTTAAAACTAATGAGCAAGGCTCCCTCCTCACACCCTGACTGATTGTGAACCACCTTTGTGATTGGACGGTGCTGACGCGCATTCTGGCAGGACAAAGATGTCTGAGTACCATGTGACCCAATGCAAATGACGAAGCCTGTTCTCCTTCCCCCTCTCCACCATGCCCATTGCAAGAAGGACAATTCCTCTCCTATTCTACATCTCTTTGCATTTCTTCCTCACTAAGTTCCAGAAATCAGAGGCTCAGAGGGTGGCAACCATATCCTGTGTCTATTTACCTGAATACATTCAGTCAATACATGGAACTAAGATAGCCTCAGTGTATTATTGAAATGAGAAAAGCAAGATGCATTTATATATCTATAACTTACATGCCCACTTATGTACCCTCTCACAACCAAAATTCCTATATTGTGTTTAAATGTTTATGTATGATTGTTAAAAGATGAGAAAAGTATAGATGGATATATAGTAAACTGTACTGATCTCCAGGGGCAGGGGGCAGAAGAGGAGCAGGGGAATAGGGCAGAAACTTTTCTATTTTCATTACATATATTTGGATTTTTTTTTTACTTCTTAGAATAAAGCATATGATATTTTTTAAATAAAGAATGAAAAAAGTGTAAAAGCACAAAGGTACCTTTTAGTCCTTTCTCATTCTTGAAGTTATATCTGCGGTGCTCAAAAACTCCTTCTGGCAAGAATAAGAAGTGAAAACCACAGAAGATCACAGCATGGTGTGAAGCAAAGGGCCCTGGGCTTGAAGTAAGAACATCTGGGTATAAGGAAACTTGAAATAAGCAAAATAGAAGACTGGATGTCTCCATAGGAAAATTAGACAATGTTTTCCTCATACCCCTCAGGATTATCTGATCTCGTCTTTCATTGCCTTCGAGCATTTTTGCAGCTTTGTAAACTGTAGATAACTAATAGCAACGTGAAAGAATTTTTTCAATAACATGCAACCGAATTTTTTTCTAGTAGAGAAACAAGTCCCAGTCCTCTCCCCCATGCCACTTTCCTGATCTATCAATGTATCTGTTTTTTGGATTTTTCTTTGAAATTACTTATAACATCTTACCAATTCCCTTAATAGTGATGAGCTAAATAAACTTCATTTTATATCTGAATGAGAGTCATCATACTTTTTCTTTAAATTAGCCCTTAACGTGGGATTGAATCCCATGGTGACCAGGGCCGGAGCCAGCTATGTCACCTAAGGCAAATTCCTTCACTTCTCTGTCCCCATCCATCCGTCTCCTTACCCTTCTTTCCGTTACATTCTGTCTCTCTCTTGCTCATTGCCCTCTGACTCCATAGAATCAGAAGGTTGTATCTGTAATGAAGCTCACTGGTTATTTCTGGGTAGAGGGAGTTGTGGAGATTTGTAGCCTTTTTTCACTTGCCTGCATTGTTTGAATCTTTTATAATGGACATCTGCCATTTTTATAGATCAGTAAATATATGCAAGTGAGATGTAACGCTTGTCCAAATTTATCAAGTGCCTCTTTCTTTCCTATTTTTTCATATCTTTGATCTTCAAAGAGCAGGAACAGAGAGAAATCTAAGATACAAAGAAGGAATTAAATGATGAGCAGAGTTCAAGGAGTAAAGTGTCTGATAGGCTGCCCTACATGCACAGATGACTCTGGCATATTGTGGTCTTCTCACAGGGAGGCCCCATCCCTGAGATACTCTTAGAGCCCAGACCCCTGTCTCTGGGTTCCTTCTGCACCACTGTCCCCAAGAGGCCCTTTCAGGTGGCCAGCAGTTTGTTGGCGGGGCAGGTTTGACTCCCTGATATATCCTTGGCTGCACCATGGAAACCAGCGTCCACCAAAGGCATGTGAGGGAAATACACCACTCTGACAGGTATGTGTAGCACACCCAGGTTTGCAAAGGACACTGTAAGATGTTTAGCAGCATCCCTGCCTCTCCCCACTAGATGCCAGTAGCACACTCCCCCTTCTGCACTACCAGATGCGACAACCAGAAGTCTCTCCAGACATTGCCAAATGTGCTGTAGGGAGCAAGGCCAACCTTAGTTGAGAATCACTGGTTTAGTGCATTGAGCTGCTACTCTAACCAAGCGTTGTGCTAAATCCTGGAATTAGAGTGTTGTACACAACACAGTCTAGGGGGTAATCTCCTGGGAATTAGCCACTTGCAGACCCTGAGCATTATTTTAGCTGAAAGAAAAGTACCCTATGGTGCTGTCTGGAGCAGAATGCCAATGTTACATGGGGGGGGGGGGGGGGGGAATCCCTTATGACAACACTCTCATCTGCCCCTTAAGGCAATGTTCTTCTATCTTTCTGGGTCCAGCTCACAGGATTATTATTGCCAGCATTCACAGAGTCAGACACCAACGAAATTGAGACTGTTCATCTGATTGGCACATTAGATTAGCTACTCCTTAGCAGCCCAGAAGGATGTTTCAGTTGATTGAGGAAGCTGAAGAAATTGAAACAAGGCAGGAAGGCTCATTCAGGCACAAGTCATCCAGGGAGAACTTTCAGTTGTCCTTCAACTCAGGCAGCAGTGCCTACAGCTAAAATAACTGAGGGCCACCAACCCTTCCAAGGGTTGAAGCCCGAATTCACATAGATAATTGACAAAGGGCACAAAAATGTCATTTTAAACATACCAATGCCTACTTTTTATTTGTATTGTCCTGGAAAGCATATACAAATGATTACTTATTCATATTCCTACATACACTTATGAAGAATCTTTTTTTTTTTTTCGGCTTGGTTGCCTTTTTATTGGAAATTTTTATGATATATTTTTGTTTGCACTCTTACATCAAGAGGCACAAAACCTTGGAACATAAAACGAAGCCTGGCACTGATCTCTCACAGAACTGAAAATATAGGTAAAATTGGTAACCTAAACAAATTCTGCCTCCTTGGCTGTGCAGTCGCCAACAGGGGGGATTGTGTCATCTCCACATTGCTGTTCCCTTTCAAACAAACACAACGCTTCGCTGACGCAACAGCCCAGCTTACCTGGCTACTCTGTGATCATAGCATCAACCTGCAGGTAGACTCCCAAGCATAGCTGGTGAACAGAACTAGCTGGGAACTTTTCAAAATTCAGCTTTCAGGTTTTCTCTCAAACTTATTGAACAGAATATATCTGTGAACGGAAAAATTTAAATTGTTTTCAAAGTTCTGCAGGTGATTTTGATGACTGGCCAGGTTTTGAAAATCATCGTATTCAGTTGTCCGAGTCTGAGACTTGGTGATGTTATAGGACCCTCAGTAAGGAGGTTCACTGGTAGTTGAATTAGCAGCTACCGTGTCCCTTAACTTAGAGCTCAAATGTAGTAAAGAAAAATGGAAAACTAAAATATATTAGTATTACCAAGCCTTTTATCCTGTGGCAAATACAGGAGAGGTATGTAGAAAGAGCTTAAGTTTTTATTTTTCTGGAATATTTCTAAGCTGAACTCTTGTCCTGTAGCCCAGTAAATAACCAAAAGTTACCAAAAAAATTCATTTGGTACCTATTGAAATATATAAATCAAATATTACAGACAGCTTCTCATATATAGCAACCACACAAAATTCTTCCCAAATCCAACATCCCAAATTTTAGTTCATTCAGTCATTCAACAGAAATTATCACATTTTCACTTCTAAGAATCCATCTCAATCAGTTAGCTTTTGTTATATTTGTGGGAGGAAGAGGTCATAACTATAATGCAACAGCTCACGCATAATTGAGTGCTCAGTTATGAAATACCCATGATATCAGAGAATGCGTGAGACTGGGGGAGACTAAGGTCACCAGGAGAGGCGTGCCAGAGAATGGAGGTGGGTTCTGAAGAAGGAAGAGAATTAGGAGAGAAGCTCAAGCAGTACTCCAACCAACCATTTACAGTTTCTCCCACTGCCTGAGCCAGTAGTGGGCAGCTAAAGAACACTATGGTCCTTGAAGAGTTGATACTTGGAAAATAGCAGTAATAAGGCTGTTTGACATCTACAGCAGCACCATTCATTACAGCCAATAACCCTCACCATTAGTGAGTACATCTATTTAACCTAAGACCTGATCCCATCCACCCTACATCCACTCCAGCCAGCGCCAGCTTTATCACAGCAGGGAAGAAGGAAAAGAAACAAAGCAGCATCTAAACCAAGCTTACAATTAGTCATCTACAGTGATAGAGCAATCGCAACACTGCTTAGCTCATCCTTGCTTATTACTGTCCAATAGAATATACCAGGTCTCTGTAGAATACTGAGTTTTCATAGACCAAAGATCACAGGGCATGTATATATTTAGGATCTTGGCCAATTTACTGGCAAAATGCAATACCTCAAGTCACTGGGCTGCGGTGTATAATATAATTCATGGAAGGAATGCTGACCAACACAAAACGTTACACTCATTGGAAATAAAATTAAAATTTAATATGAAATGTATCCACAGGCTGATCTCTTCAGAATTAGAGAACTAGAGAAGACTTTTGTTGTATGACTGCCAAAAGCTTTTCTATATGTCACATGTACAAGCTTACTATGGATTGATGTTTATACCTAAAATTATTAAACAAGAGTAGCCCCCTCTTCCCAAACTTTCCTTTTGAATTTGTTTGGATTTGTTTGAGCATCACACAGAGGTGATAATTTACACATGAAATTTTTTTTTTAAATAAAGTTATAGATATCTTTTGGATTTTTCTTGGGCTAGACTAAACAGAAAAACATTCAGAGTGGCTTTATTAATATCAGAAAAGTCAATTTCACAACAAAGAATATTACCAGATATCTGGTAATTTCATAATCATAAAGGGTTCAGTTCATCAAGACAATATAACAACCCTAGAGGTATATGCGCCTAATAACAGAACTTTAAAATACATGGAGCAAAATCTTATAAAAATAAAAGAAGAAATATACAAACCCACAACTACACTTGGAAATTTTAATACTCTTTTCTCAGTAATTAGTACATCAAGAAGACAAAAGTAAGCAAACAGAAGACTTGCACAACACTGTCAACCAGTTTGACCTAATTTACAATTATGGAATACTCCACCCAGCTGCAGCAGAATACATATTGTTTCCAAGGGTACCAGAAACATTCACCAAGACAGATAATAATGTGGGCCATAAAATAAAGCACAATACATTTAGGATAACTGAGTTATACAAAATGTTCTCTATATGCACTAACCATAACAAAATTAAACTAGAAATCAATAACAAAAAGATATCTGGAAAAAACCCCAAATTGCTGAAAGTTAAACAATATGCTTCTATGTAATTTATGGGTCAAAGAAGAAATCACAAGGAAAATTAGGAAATATTTTTAACTAAGTGTAAGTGAAAACATATTATATCAAAACTCATAGAATACAGCTCACACAGCGCTTAAAGAGAAACTTACAGCATTAAATGTTTATGTTTAACAAAAGTTTTCAAGTCAGTAATCTTAGCTTCCACCTCAGGAAACTAGAAAAAGTAGAATAAATTAAAGTTTAATAAAACAGAATAAGGAAAATAATAAAGATAAGAACAGAGATAAATAAAAGTGAAAATAACAAAACAATAGAGAAAACTAATAAAACCAAAGATCTTTTTGTAAAATATTAATAAAATCGATAAATATCTAGCCAAATTTGTCAGGGGAAAAGAGAGAAGATAGAAACTAGAAAATGCACTCGAGAAGAAATGGAAAGAATGAATAGTACTATTATTTTTAAAGAAGTGGAATGTGTAGTTTAAACTTTCCAACAAAGAAAACACCAGACCCAGCTGGTGTTATGGAGGATTATGCCAAACATTTAAGGAAGAAATAAAATCAAGTCAATAAAAATTCTTTCTTAAAATAGAAACGGAGGGAATACTCATACCTCATTTTATGAGGCCAGCATAACCTTGATACCAAACCAGATAAAGATATTATAAGAAAATAAAACCATAGACCAATATCCCTCATAAACATAGATGAAAAAATCCTTAACAAAATGTTAGCAATTTAAATCCAGCAATATATCAATAAGATAATATATCATGACCAAGAGGAATTTATCTCATGAATGCAACATTGATTTAACATTCAAAAATCAACTGATGGAATTCAACATGTTAAAAGATTAAAAAATAGACAATCTCAACCAATGAAGCAAAAGTATTTGACAAAATTCAACAGCCATTCCTGATAAAACTTTCAGTCAACTGAAATCTGAAGGAAATTTCCAAGTGGATAATTGGCATCTATCACAAACAAAAACAAACAAAACATCTTGTAGTTAAAGAGGAAAAGGCTAAATTATTTTGCCTAAGATCAAGAAAATGGCAGGGTGTCTAATCTTACACTTTTAGCCAACATTGGCTTAGTGAGGATAGCAAGCATGAGGCAAGAAAAAGAATTTAAAGGCACAGATAGAACAGGAAGAAGCAAAATTGTCTTTTTTTGCAGATTGCTTGATTGTATTTAAAAATTCTAAAAAATTTGCAAAAAATTTACTAGAACTAATAAGTGAGTTTAGCAAGATGATAGATACAGTGTCAATATACAAAATATCTTCCTAATCTTTCTATGTGTAGCAATAAAAGACCATTAAATGAAATTAAGAAAAATTATTCCATAAACAATAGACATTTAAAAATACAAATATATATTTAAAACATTGTGCAAGACCCATACACTGAAAACTAAAAAAAATACATCAGAGGGAAATTAGATATCTATATAAATGGAGAATATAACAATGTGTTCATGGGTTGAATGATTCAATACCATTAAGATGTCAGCTATCCCTAAATTAACCTATAGATTCAATGCAATCCCAATCAATATTTGAACAGACTTTCTTGCAGAAATTGGCAAGATGATGTCTTAAACTAACCAAAGCAATTTTTTTAAAGAACAAAGTGGAGACCTTTACACTACCTGATTTTAACACTTTCTGTAATATTACAGTAATCAAGACAGTGTGGTATTTACAAAATAAAATATAAATGTGTGTGTGTGTGTGTGTGTGTGTGTGTGTGTATAAACAGAACCAAACAGAGTCCAGATAGTGCCCAAATATATATGGTTAATGGATTTTCATCAAAGATACCAAGGCAATTCAATTGAGAAAAGTGCTGGAATAAATAGTACTGGAACAACTAAATATTCAAATAAAAAAAAAATGAATGTTATCTCTCACATGGCATCATACATAGGAAAAATAAATTATAAAACTCCTCAAGGAAACAAAGGAGAAAATATGTGTAACCATGGGGGACAGGAAACTATTTCTTGGTAAGACAAAAAACCATGAACCATAAAAGACAAAATTGATAAATAGAACTTTATCAAAAAGTTTTAAATTTTGCTTTTGGAAATGCAACATTAAGAAGGTACAATGGCAAATCACAGAAAATAGTCACAATACATATGTCTGACAGAGGCCTTATATCTAGAATATATCAAGAGCTCTTACAACTGGGCAATAAGAAAAACTATCCAATTAAAATATGAACGAAAGATTTGAATAGATATTTTGCCAAAGAAGATATTCAGGTAGAGAATAAGCATACAAAGAAAGCCTTGACATCATCAGTCATCAGGGACAATAAAAAATAAAACCCCAAAGTGATACTACAACATACCCACTAGAATGGCTAAAATTTAAAAGACTGGTTGTATTACCGTGTTTCCCCGAAAATAAGACCTAGCCAGATAATCAGCTCTAATGCATTATTTGGAGCAAAACTTAATAGAAAACCCAGTCTTATTTTACCATATTATATGACCCAGTCTTATATAACATAATATAAGACCGGGTATAATATAATATAATATAATATAATATAATATAACATAACATAACATAACATAACATAACATAACATAATATAATATAATATAATACCGGGTATAATGTAGTATAGTATAGTATCGTATCGTACCGTATCATATAATACTGGGTCTTGTATGATATAAGATTGGGTCTTATATTAATTTTTGCTCCAAAAGACACATTAGAGCTGATTGTCTGGCTAGGTCTTATTTTCAGGGAAACAGGGTAGTTTTCTGTTGCTATGTAACAAATATCACAAAATTAGCAGCAAAATATTTATCTCACAATTCTGTAGGTCAGAAGTCCAGGTGGCTTTGACTGGCTCTCAAAGTCTCACAACACCAAAATGAAGGCTCACTCAGGCTTTGCTTTTATCTGACAATCAGGAGTGATGGATTTAGAGAGGCTGGAAGTATCTGCCTCCAAGTACATTCAGGTTGTTGGAAGAATCCAATGAAAACTGAGGTCCCCATTTTATTACTGGCTGTTAGGTGGGAACCACTGAAGGCTGCCCTCAATATTCTCACAAGCACCCCCTCCATCTTAGACACCGGTGAGAGCATCAAGTCCTTCTCATTCTTCTAGTCTTTCTGATTTCCTTCTGCTTTACTCTCCTACTGCCAACCAGAGATACCGCACTGCTTTTAAGGGTCATGGGATTAAATTAGGCTCACCTGGATCATCTCCCTATTTTCAGGTAGATGGCGCCGCCAACCCAGGAGTGCTCACTCATCACATGCAAAGGCTCACAAGCCGGATGAAACTCCACAGGCACAACTAAATCTGTCAGTCACGGATAGCATTTCCTCCCTATCTTTGGCCTCTCCTGACAGGGCTGAGAAAGTGTCCTAGATGTCATGTTTGATTTAGAAGATGTTTAATCTCTTGGGAGGGTCTTTTGCATAGCTGAATACTCTGATCTTTTTATCTTTCCAAGGTTTCAGCAAAGGTTTGTGTAATCAGACCCTCAGCCTTTTTTTTTCGCCATGCTTTGGCAGCCATTTCTAAATTATGGAATCTTTTGCCACCTGGATATGATGACAATTTCCCAGTTATCAATTCCTTTTTCCTTTTTGTTCAATAGTACTTCCCTCAATTTGTATCTCTCCTCTCAGATTTTACTAAGAGCAAGGAGACACTGGGCTGCACCTTCAACACTTAGCTAGAAAATTTTCTCAGCTAAATGTCCAAGTTCATCATTTACAAATTTTGCTTTCCACCTAACAGTGGGAGACAATTCTATGAAACTTTCAACCACTATATAGCAGGATCTCCCTTCCTCTAGTTTCTAGTAACATGTTTTTCACTTTGTTCTGAGCCCTTGGTTGTTCTCAATGTCTATTGCTATGTAATATTTCTACTACAAGTCTTTTCAAGGTAATCTAGTGTTTTTCTAGTATGCTCCTTAAAGTATACTATTCTCAAGAATTTTAAGAGTCAATATTGTAGGGAAGTCAGTTCTTCCCAAATATATATCCACAGATTTAATTCCAATCAAAACCTCAATTTTTTTGTGTGTGGAAATTGATGAGCTTATTATAAAATGTATGTCAAACATGCATCAAATCTAAAATAACCTAAATAAATCTGAAGAAAAAATTTGGATGACTTACACTACCTAATTTCAATACTTTTTAAAATGCTGTTATATTAATGTGTTACGATCTCAAGAATAGACAAATGAACCAATGAAATAAAATACAGTCCAGAAATAGACACACATATATAGTCACTTGATTTACAATAAAGACATAACTACAATTTAATGGGAGAGTAGTTGGTCTTTTATAATGAATAGTGCTTGAGCAAATTAGATATCCATGTGGGGGGAAAAACCTTTAACCTTAACCCCTGTTCACGCCATACATAAGTATTAATTCAAGAATAGGATTAAAAGGGACTTCTAGAAGAAAACATAGGAGTAAATCCTTATCACCTTGGAGTAGAAAAATATTTCTTAAACAAGACAACAAAATTGTACTTCAACAAATTAAGAACTTTTATTCATCAAAAGTAACCCTCAAGAGAATTAAAAGCAAACCATAGGTTGGAAGAAAATATTCTCGCTACATGTGTCTGACAATCCAGTAAGAAAGAGATAAGCAAAACAGGAATTTCACACACAGAAAAAAAATCATAAAAGGGGCTATCCAAATGGCCAACACACCTGTGAAATTGTGCTCACCATGAAGAAAAGGCAAACTTAAACTACAACATTGCCAGTCCACACCCTCCAGAATGATTCAAATTAAAAAGATGGAAAACACTAAGTGTTGGGAGCGTGTGAAACAATGAGAACTCTCTCGTCTACTGCTCCTGGAAATGTCAATTGGCACCACCCCCTTGAGAAAATGTCAATATCAATAAAGTTTAACGTAGGCTTACTTGACATCCAGCACTTTCAGTCCTAGGCCTTTGCCCAAGAGAAGTAAGAACATATGTCCACCAAAACACGTGTATAAAAATGTTTATAACAGTTACATCCACAGGAGCTAAAAACTAGAAGCAAGCTGAATATCTATCAAGAGATAAACAGATAAACAAATTGCAGTATATCGATGCAATGGAAAAATTCAGCAGTAAAAAAAAAAAGGAACAAACAACTGATACATGCAATGACATGGCTCAAGCTCCTAGTAATATTAGTTTGTTGAACAGAAGAAGCCACACTCCAGCCACATACGAATCCATTTAGGAAGTTCAGCATAGACAAAATAAATCAACAATTATAGAAGCAGATTAGTATAGTGTTTCTTACTATTTTATTCTTTCATGGTCCCCCTCCACTGACAAGGAGACTTGTCAGACTTTTTTTTCCCTTAAAAGACCTCCCCATTAAATTTTAACAAAACAGGTATGTTGTATATCTATTTACATACTGTGGCCCTTTGGCAGGACAAAAATCATTGTTATCATGAAGGGTGACTCCCTCTTTCAAGAACCAAGTCTCACTCCTGTGATAGGTAGCATCCCCTAGAGAATGCATGGGTTAGCAGTCCTCTCTGAGGATTTATTTTCCGGGAAGGGGCATAAGAGAATTTGCAATTTGTCGGGGTGTTTGCAATAGTCTGTTTTGATCTGGGTGGTGGCAACACAAATGTGTACATATTTACAAATATGTACACATATATAGAGTTGGCCTCTTAAGATTACTGTACTCTATTGTATTTATGTTGTAGTTTGACAGAAAAGTAAAATAATAATGGTAACAAGGGAAAGGAATCAGGATCCCACTTCTTACTATCTCTCAACTGTGTTTTTCTCTGCTCCATTTTCAGACACTCTCCCATCATGGTGGTGGGAGGGAGATGTGAGAATACAAATCTTGGAAATGCTAGCAGCCAATCCAACAGAAAATAGTTAAAGCAAAAGTTCTACACTGATTCCTGTTGGTCCAGATTGCGTCATGTGCCTATTTCTTTGATGGAGGAGAAGGAGTGACAAGCTCTGATTGGCCAGCCTGAGTCATATGATCACTTCTAGGGCTGGAAGCAGAATCAACAACCAACACCTAGACCATATGGACCTAGAGTCAGGATGGAGTGTTCCCCAGAAGTAAATGAGAGTGCTGTTACCAGAAGGGTAAATGGATACTAGACTGGAAAGAGCCAATAGGAAGATCAAAGACCTCAACTGTCCTCTGCTCACAGTGTGAAAACTAACAGCAGTCTTTCTGAGGGGACTGCAGGCAAATAGACCAATGTTATCTCTTCCTAGATCTCAGGGCCAGAACGGGAAGCTGTAGCAGCACACTAGAATATTTGTCCATTGCTCTGCATCCCCGAACTCTTAGAAACAAAAATAAAATTATCATTTGGGATAATGAATAAACAATCTACAGAAAAGAGGAAAGAATGTTGAACTAAAGAGTCAGGTAACATGGATTTCAGTCATTTTCACATCACTGAACCTCAGTTTTGTCTTCTGTAAAATCTAGACAGTACCCTGTGTCCTGTCTCACTCATAGGAGGATAGTAGGAGGAAGATGATATAGTAAGGATGACGATGTTGTCAGAATTAAAGGAGGATTCGGGGCTTCAAGATCACAGCTACTCCAAGATCAGGAACTGTCCCCTCTCCTGCCACTCTGGATCAAGTCATCCTATAACACTGAGGCTTGCATGTCCCTATGTAATGACCGGAAACACTGGATTGTTGCCACTTTATTCTCCTCCTCTCCCCTAGTTGATAGGCAGACTTTGGGTAATCTTGGATATTTGCCTGCTGAAATATTATTTCTGGAAAAGAAAAAGAAGCCAGTGGGCAATGTCTGGTAAAACCCAATTCTTTGATGTTTATGCTCAGATACTAAAGATGCCAGGAGTTCAAAGGAAAAGGCAGACAGGGAACTCCCAAGTCAAAACACAAAGGTCATTGCATCAAGCGCGGTGATCCATCTCTTCCAATAACGCTCCCTCTGATCCTCCCCTCTCTCATCTTGCCTTATGGTGATATATGAGCTGGGGGCAGAAATTTACGAAGACAATGGGCAAGTTCATCTGAGAGAGTGACTTTCAATGCTTCGTATGTCACGCCTGAACCGGGATACCCCTGGGTTCTCACAGTTAATACAACTATCACTTCTTAGATCATTTCCCCACTCTATCTTGTTATCCTGGAACCCAAGAAGGGTTGCGATTGCTTAGAAGATAGGCCATACATAGCAGATACCTCTGAAGTTAAAAACCAAAAGTTCCTAGAGATAGGTGAGATTTTCACAATCGTATTTCCTTTGCCTATAAATACATTTTTTTTAACCAGTATAAGAAATTACACTTAAATGCTGGCGCTTGCATTAAAATAAGATGAATGACTGAAAGGTGGCAGGTCAAAGCGAGGCAAGGGCCAGTCCTGATCGTGTCAGCTATTGTTTCCCGATGGTACAGTTGTGTTCCTAGGAGGGCTACCCCTCCCCTTACAGCCGGACAGAATTACAGTCTGGAAGCTTGGTTCACTGTCTCACATGTACTGGAAGCCTGCCCCTGGTGGCCTCCGGAGCAATAATCCATGACCTTCTAACAGAGATGACTGTGGGAGGTTTTATGGAATGAATAAAATCCTATACCCAAGGATGTGTGTGGGGATGTGGGTTGGAGGATGAAAGAGAAAAAGTAATTGAACCGCAATGCTTGAGTTGAATACAGAGATGAGTTTTCTCCCGCCATAAGCCTATCACTCCATGTACACGAATCTGTCTTCATTTCTAGCACAGAACTTGCTACAGACTTTTAAGTTGCCCTCAGGGACAGGAACTAAAGGGGAACAGGAATCAGAAACTAGAATGAATATACTCGTTTGCTAAATCCCACAGCAAATCCGAATATTAACTTCCTAATTGAATTGAAAGATTTTTTTAAAACCAGTGACTGAGGTTGAATTGGAACTGAACCTATATGTTTTCTAAAACTACTACATGGAAAAAACTACTAAAAAGAAAAAGAAAGAAATGTAAGATGTCTCAGAGGTATCTACCCAAAAGAAATAAAAACATCTGTCCACACAAAGATTGCAGGCAAATGTTTATAGCAGTATTATTCAGAATAGCCAACAACTGCAAACAACTCAAATGTCCACCAACTGATGAAGGAATAAACAAAATGTAGTACAGCAGTCTCTTCTTCTTCACAGGGGGGACGTCCAAAGACCCCCAGCGGACGCCTGAAACTGCAGATAGTATTGAACCCTCTATATACTATGTTTTTTTCTATACATGCATACCTATGATAAAGTTTAAGTTATAAACTAGGCACAGCAAGAGATTAACAATAATAATAATAATAAAACAGATCAATTATAACAAAATACTATAATAAACATTAGGTGAACGTGGCCTCTCTCTCTCTCTCTCTCTCTCTCTCTCTCTCTCTCTCTCTCTCTCTCTCTCATCCAATCTGATAACCGAAAGGGATACTAAGTGACTAACAGGCTGGGAATGAATACAGCATGGAGACACTGGACAGAGGGATAATTCATGTCCCAGCGGGGACAGAGTGGAATGGCATGAAATTTCATCATGCTATGCCGAATGGCACACAATTTAAAAGTTATTAATTGTTTATTTCTGGAATTTTCTATTTAATATTCTTAGACTGAGGTGGACTCCAGGTAACTGAAACCAAGGAAAACAAAACCACAGATAAGGTGGACTACTGTACATTGATACAATAGGATATTACTCTGCAATGAAGAGAAAGAAAATACTGATACATGCTGCAACATATATGAACCTCAAAAACAATATAGTAAACAAAAGAAGCCAGACACAAAAGACCACATATTGTATGGGTCCATTTATATGAAATGTCCAGAAAAAGCAAATCCGTAGAGTAAGAAAATAAAATACGTGCCTAGGACAGGGAGTGGGAACAAATAGGTAAAAGGGATCTTTTTGGGGGATGGAAATGTTCCAGAATTGTAAGGTGGTGATGGTTGCATAACTGTAAACTACAAGTCAACAAACTATTCACTTTTAAAAGTCTCAGAACCAATGGATATTGTTCCAAGGTGCTGATTCCCACATTTGTTTGTTTGCAAGCAACATATCTCTAGAAATCCCTTGATCCATTGGTACCTGCACATCAACTCCATGAATACCCAGCTGCAGTAAATACATAGTAAAAAAGTGATTTACAGCAGTTTTCCCTATGGTCATGTCTTCTGGTAAAACATCTGTTCCTCACACCACCTGGGTACACATATAAGCAATGTGAGACCAATCATAGCATAGTATATCATATCTTAGGCCTGGTCTCGGGGATTGTTCCAAGGGGTGGCATGAATTGCAATCCCAGCCAGTGAGAGTCTTTGTCTGGGATTTTGTCATTGGAAGCTGGAAGTGTCTCATCTTCCTCTAGCCCGAAGCTAGAGGATGTGATTTCAGAGTTACCTGGTGCCATTTTCCTTATCTCATAGTGCAAGTCCATTTGCACCAGAAAATGAAACAATGCCTTAAGAAGCACAGACATGAACACTAGCAAGCCAGAGGCTGAGAGCATCAAACTCGAGCAAGCAAGCCAACCTTCCGGCCAGCTTTACCCACCTTCTTTGAATTTTGCTTACATTTGCCAATATAATCCACACACACACACACACACACAGACACACACCCTGTTTATGTGCTTAAGTTAGTTTGATCTGGGGTTCTGTTACTAGTAAATAAAACATCAAAGACAGAAACAGAACTCAAGGTTACATCTCCTAAGGAAACTTGAGTAATCCCCTCACACTTGAAACGTCTCTTCAACCCAGTGTATACAAGTGACAATGTTTTCTCATGCTGACCCCATGGCTAAGACCCATTGCTCACCATACTCATATACTATAGCACAGGTCAGCAAACTGTTTCTGTAACAGTCCAAAGAGTACATTTTTTCGGCTGCGTCTGCCATTTGGTCTCTATCACCACTACTCAAGCCTACTGCTGCAGTGTAAAAACGCCATAGACAATACACAACCGAGTATATCTGTGTTCCAATAAAACTTTGTTTACAAAACAGGTAGTAGGTCAAATTTGGCCCTCAGGCCGTAGTTTGCCAGACCCCGCTGTGCAGTATTGTATTGTATTTATTTATTTATTCATTCATTCATTCATTCCACCTCAGCTTCCCAGAGTTGGATTCATTATAATCCTTAACTCATGAAACACTATCACCATTGGTGGATGATAGTCTTCTTTGATTGAGTTATTGATTAATTTTAATAATACCATCACCCCAAATGAACCTACCATCATTTCTGAGACAAGGAAATTTATTAACAAAACTGACCTAGGTCTGGTGATCAACAGAGGGTTGGATTTCTAGGCAGAGGGAAGAGCAGGGGCAATAACGTGAAGACATGTAACCGCATTGTTTCTTTCAGAGTGTGGTTTGGTTGAAGGGTCCAGCGAAGAATGGGAAGCAGTAGAAAATGAACCAGGACAGGGTGTCTGGTGTCGTAATGAAAGATCTTACCCAGACATTGCTTGGTATGTATGTATATATGTATGTATGCATGTATGTATGTATGTATGCATGTTTGTATATGTGCAGCTATATAGAGATAGATAAATAATTGATAGATAATAGATAGATAATAGATAGAATATAGATAGAGATGATAGAAATGATAGAGATGATAGAGATGATAGAGATGATAGAGATAGGTGAGGACAGAGCTAGAGCTAGAGCTAGAGCTAGAGCTAGAGCTAGAGCTAGAGATAGAGATAGAGATAGAGATAGAGATAGAGATAGAGATAGAGATAGAGATAGAGATAGAAGTTTTGTTCAGACTATTCCTTGGAGATATGCTGAAAGGCCAGCCCAGCCAAAGAAATCCCTCAGCTCTAGTCCCTCCCAGGAGTCTAGAATTTGAGAATTTGAGTTAGGAGATACCTTTAAGAAGCTGGAAAGGGAAAATTTTAAACACGTTAGTCCATTCAGCTGTAGGGTAACTCATCCTCTAATTTAACAGGCTCCGGCAGTTGGAAACATCAGGCAAGCTTTGGCATGGCTAAGATCTGAGTAGGGGCACCACCCTCAGTGGCTGGAATGCAGTGGGAATGTTATAGAAATGCTGACTCAGGCCGGGCCTATGGGAGACCAGCTGACCTGAGGATGCTGAACACAGGGCAGGAAGAAACAATTGTCCCACCCTGTTGGAGCAAAAAGAGAATAGAGGCATTCTTGTGGACTTTGGTCTTCCCATCTACGGTACTCATTCGTCCAAGTCACCGCCCAGAGTTCTGCTTCTCCCTCTGTGCACACAATGAGATTGCATTTCCATATCCCTTTGAAATTAAATGTAACCCTGTGACTTGTGCTGCCCAGTGAACAGTGAGTAGAAGTGACACTTGTCTCTTCTAGATGACAACTTCAAGAAGTAGTGTGCAGTTCAACCATCTGTCTTCTTGCCAGGGTGATGGTAGAAGCTCAGTTGAAACAGAGCGGCTGTCAGCCTGATTCCCTAAGTGACCAGGAGAGCAGAGCCACACTTGAGCTACACTGGATAGTTAGTATAAGCAAGAAATAGTACTTTGGTGTGTTAATCCGTGAGATATGAGGTTGTTTGCTTTTCTTTTTTAATCAAGAAAAACCTAGACCAGGGTCAACAAAATACTATTGGCAGGCCAAAGTCAGCCCACAGCCTATTTTTGTAAATAGTTCTATTGGCGATCAGCCATGCCCATTCATTTACATGTTGTCTACAACTACAATTGTCGGTGTTCACACACCGACACCATATGGTCGCCACAGCCTAAAATATTCACTGTTTTGCCCTTGATAGAAAATGTTCACTGACCCCTCACCGAGGCCATTCAAACTGTGCGGGATGATCAGCCTGAGGAGCTTGTTGTCCAAACTCCCCAGCCTCCTGTACCTCCCCACCATTCTCTACATCTCTTGGGTGGGGCCTTAAGTCTCCCAGGAAAGGATTTGCCAACAATCATTTTTACCTTGGTAGGAAACACATTTGAGGCACACTATGGCCTCTTTCAGGAACCACATCAGGCCATGCCTTTAAAATCATAGACTCCACTAAAGAAGGCATTAATGAAAAGGTAGGGGTCCCTCCAGAGTTTTCTGAAGTTGCATCATGCAGGTGACTGCTTTCTTCGATGCTGTATGTGAGAGTAAGAGGAGTCCTGGCAGTAACTGGTGTCTTTCAAAATCTCACCCGCTCTACCTCCGAAATAGATTCATTCACTTCTCTAACAGTTTCGTCCACTATAGGTAAGAACCAGGAAATAAACTAAAAAGGCTTCAGGTCAGACAAAAATGGGTATAAAGGAACCAGAATAATAGAAGGCAAGGAATTTACCTGTAGGCAGTTTAAGTTTACATTTCATTCTAACTTGAAGATCTGGTTATAAGATCTTATCAAGAACCAACTAACAAAAAGTATCTCACTAAATCTACTCTCATTTATCACCTGTTCATTTTCATTTATTCACTCAAAAGCAAATTTACCCATTGCCTCCTATACTTTCAAATGCCACTTAACATTTCTAGAACAATGTATAATCTAAGAGTCCTATATATCTGAGTTAGCTTCTATGGGAAACACAATGATGAGTGAGACTGTGCCCTGCCTTCAAGAAAATGGTAAGACACTGGGAGTGCAGAATTGTCAACTACTGACCCTGACTCAAGACAAGATGTGGGAAAGTGCTTAATAAAGGTAAAAGAAAGTTTCTGTGGGAACGTAAGCTAGTAATAAACTCTGACTTAGAGATCTGAGCAGAACTCGGTGAGGTAGGACACAGGCTGCAGTCAGGAGTGAGACTGCAAACAGAATGAATGATCCTGAAAGGTAGACAGGTCAGATGCAACATCACAAGGGCATCCGGGCGTCCCCCTGGACCCATGCATGGGGAGCCTCCTCTGCACCCCTCCATTCTGTTCTTCACCTACATTCCAAGTGACCTTTCAAAATATAAATCTGATCATTCATACCTGTGCTTAAAAGCTTCAGTAATTTCCTATCTCTGTGAGGATTTCAGTCCAGGCCACAGAACATGGGGAGGAATGGTCCCTGCCTGCCCTTGGCACAGTCCGTGTCAAGCAGGCCTGGCTCACTAGCCCAGCCACTGCATTCCTTTTTGAGCCATTCCTCCACGACCTGTTCCCTCTAGCTCTGGGCCTTGGGGCCACTTCGCACAAGAATAAAGCTCCTTGCCCTTAATAAACCCAGAAAGCATCACAAAAACTATGATACAGTGCAAGTGTTAATGTTTAGGTATCAGCCTCTGTGTTTTCCATTTAGAGAACAAAAAACAAAGCCTGGCACACAATAGGCGCTCAATAAATTCCACAGCTCTAATATGAGAGGTAAGAAGGAGCGCCATCTTTGCAAAAGATTTCGCCAAAAAGGCTAAATCATGTTAAGTCCTGGTGTTTAAAACAATGGGCACCCACTTGAAATATTGGCCTAACCAACACTAATTTCCAAAGGTTTCCACCGTCATCACTTCTTCCTCTGAGGCCGGATGCCCCAGCAAACTTGTTTGTATTCCTAGGAGTCCCTGCTATGCCACTCGGCTCTCCCTGCTGCCGGCACCCTGAGTATTGCTGAGCAGAGCAGCTCTTCAGGCCAGGCGGAAGAGTGTTAATTCAGGTGGGAAATGAATTGTGAGAACAGATGTTCTTCAAATCACATGTCTGGCTTCATGCAAATATTGTCAGAAATAGACAATGAGAGAACCACAGAGGAAGTGCAATTGACACATAAACTTTGTTTCTAAAACAAATTTCTAAGCCACCCACAAGCCTGAAAGTGAGCCTCCAGGAGTGTGATTCAGAGGCAGCCTGTGATACAAGCGAAATACTCAACTATTTAATTACACTCTTTCAGAGATACCAAGAAGTTCTCCCTACTCTCCAATAGCTAGACCATCCTAGGGCCAAAGCACAAGAAATTTCACAATTAGAAATTCACTCCCTTGGATTTATTTTCTTTAGTCTATTTTTTTAAAATGGCAGGGAGGGAGATGTCATTCTTGAGCAATGTAAAACACTGAGCCAAAATTATACAAAGTATTAGGGAATAGGTATAATAATGTTTTATGTTGGCATTGCTTGTTATAGCTTTTAAATAGGCTTTCTTTATCTACATTTAACAAATAAGGAAACTCAAATTCAAAGAGGCAATATTACTTGCTCAAAAACATGGAACAAGAACAGGGATAGAGCAGAAACAGGTATCCTAACTCCTAGCACAGTGCTTTGCAAAGGTGTCAGCAACGGCAGAACCAAAGGGAAGATAGGCTGGGAAGTGGGTCTTCAGCTCACCAAATAATATCCAACAACACGTCTTTGATCTGCATAAAGGTTTTATTAGTCATAGATGAATGCGGTGCATCACGCACTGCCACATCCAGCCCTTCCAAGCCGATTCTGTCTGCAAAACTTCTCTGTAGAGGCCACGGCACTGAGGGACCACTAAGTACTAGGTCTGCATGGCCCAGCGGGGAGGATGGGCGGTCACGGAGGGACAGCAAGCCTAGCAAGGAAAAGAAGGAATAAACACAAGGCATGCACCATGCAGACTGCCCCAGGGTTTGAATAGTCATCGTGTTTCCTCTGTGCCACATTCATTCACCTCATGTGTGTTACTCACAATTATTCTGTGAGCAAATGTCACTCAATTGCCATATTAAAAGGATGAAACTTAGAGAGGAGTGACTTGCCTGAGACTGCATGTGTGAGCAACATTTGAACACAAGCCTTGGGCTTTCCAGACCAGGCCTGAACCAGAAATCTGATGTTTGTCCCAAGAAATGAAAATATGTTATGTATCATGCCTTATAGGCACAAGTCAAGTCTATTATAAAAATCGTAAAAGAAACATGGAAGAAAAATATATCATATGCAAGTGAGCATGGACCACACCTGATTCATTTCTTCAAAGACACAATAGCCACAGAAGCCATTTGGTCACATTTCAGCATTCAATCTCTGTAGTTGGAAATACTCAGTTTCTTTCGTCCACTGGGACCACAGAGCATGTAAATGCAGAGGAGTTATGATGTGTGATAAAAAATATATATAATGAAAGTTTAAATTTTTTAAAAAATTATTACAGGGGCGGCCAAATGGCTCAGTTGGTTAGAGCGCGAGCTCTGAACAACAGGGTTACCAGTTCGATTCTCACATGGGCCAGTGAGCTGCGCCCTCCACAACTAGATTGTCCCAAAGGGGTGGTGGGATAGCTCAGTTGGTTAGAGTGTAAGCTCTCAACAACAAGGTTGCTGGTTCAATTCCCACGTGGGATGGTGGGCTGCACCCTTTGCAACTAAAGATTGGAAACAGCAACTGGACTTGGAGCTGAGCTGCACCCTCCACAATTAGATTGAAGGACAATGACTTGGAGCTGATGGGCCCTGGAGAAACACACTGTTCCCCAATATTCCCCAATAAAAAAATAAAAATTTTAATTATTACAGTAAAAGACACATTGCTATTAATCCCCCTCAAAATACTCCCCCTCACTTC
Source organism: Rhinolophus sinicus (assembly GCF_057876585.1). NCBI lineage: Eukaryota > Metazoa > Chordata > Mammalia > Chiroptera > Rhinolophidae > Rhinolophus > Rhinolophus sinicus. Next base: position 15,981,298 of record NC_142515.1, read on the forward strand.
GAAAACATTTATCCCATCATTCTTGTCATTTTCTGAAGCAGTTCTGAAGGTCCTCTTTTATGAGTGTCTTTAGTTATGCTGTCCTGGCTGCCTCAATGTCCTCAATCGATTCAAAACATTTACCTTTCATGGTCATTTTGACTTTGGGGAAGAGCCAGACGTCGCACGGTGCCAGATCCTGTGAATAAGGTGGATGAGGACACACAGTAATGTTTTTATTTGACAGAAATTGCCATACCAGAAGTGATGTGTAACATGGAGTCTTTCCATTGTGATCACAAAATATGGTGAATGCTGCTGTCGTGTACCATCCAAGGGAAAGGCAGGATCTTCAATACAGGAAGCAGCATGTCAAACCTTAGTAACAGTGAGTGACAAGTTTCAATTTGTTCAGTACAGTCAGATGTGAGCGATGGTTGAGAGAAGGTGTATTTTAAAGTGTGCTGTAAATCATCCTCCATCATGACATCATTCCATGTCACACATCACTTCTGGTACAGCAATTTCTGTCAAATAAAAACATTAGAGTGTGTCCTCATCCACCTTATTCACTGGATCTGGCACCATGTGACTTCTGGCTCTTCCCCAAAGTCAAAATGATTCAGGACATCGAGGCAGTCACGACAACGCAACGAAAGACATGAAAGAGAACTTCCAGAACTGCTTCAAAAAGTGGTAAGACCAAGGGAATAAGTGTGTTTGAAGAAAGGGGGGTACTTTGAGGGGCATTAATGGGAACGTGTCCTTAACTATGATAATTTTTTTTATTTAAACATTCATCATAATTTTTTATCACACCTCATAAGCACAATATGCATGTCAACCCTTCCTTGCCAATTGCACGTAGCAACTCAATGCCCCATGAGCACAGAATTCTGGTGAACCCAAGATGCTTGGGAGTTTAGCAAGACTCAAAGAGAATAAGGTAAGCACATTGCACCTAAGAAAGATTAAGTAGGGGGCACTGACAGCCCTGGGAGGCCACACTTTCCATTTGAACTAGGACGTGCTTTGAATACAGAAAGAGGGTAGCGCTATTCTAAGAAACACTAAGGACCAAGGCACCCTATCATAGCCTTTTCACTTGCGTGTTAGCCAACCAGTCACATTGAACACAAGACTATTGTGTTCCCCCAACTATAGAGACTCATATCAAACTTTCCGAGTGGTATTGCTGAAGCCCCACTCTTTTGACTTTGGTAATGGAAGAATCACTCAACACAGAACTCTCCAAAGAAATCATCCTGACAAGTGCTCTTCAAGAATCCTGCTCTCAAATGAAAATGAAGTTCACACAAAAATCAATACACGTCCAACCACAAGGCTTTGAAATTGGAGCTCAACTGCAAAAAGAAAGTGGGAAAATCCACATATATGTGGAGAATAAACAACATGCTATTAAAGAACAACGGGGTCAAAGAAGAAATAAAAGGAGAGATCAAAAGATATATAGAAACAAATGAGAATAAAAACACATCATATCGAAATTATTGGGATGCAGTAAAAGCAGTATTAAGAAGGAAATTTACATCATTATAGACCTATCTCAAGAAACAAGAAAAATTCCAAATAAACAATCTTTAGAACCAATAAACATCTTAAAGAACTAGAAAAAAGAAGAACAAATGAAACCTCAAGTCAGCAGAAGGAAAGAAATAAAAAAATTCGAGCAGAATTAAATAAAATTCAGAACAAAAAGACAATAAAAAATAATGTAGCAATAACCATTAATTGTTTTAAAGATTAATAAAGTTAAAAATATTAATAAAATTGACAAACCTTTGGCTAGACCCACTAAGGAAACAAGAGAAAAGACACAAAAAAATAAAATCAGAAATTACACTCTCAAGATCCATCCATGTTGAAATTAAAGAGAAGTTAAGACAGACAACACAGAAATAAAAAAAAAATCATGCAAGAATACTATGAAAGATTATATGCCACCAAATTCAATAACTTAGAAGATATGGACAAGTTCTTAGAGATAATAAAATCTTCCTAGATCATATCATGAAGAACAGAAAAATCTAAACAGACCAATCAACAGCAAGGAAACTGAAACAATCATCAAAAACCTTCCAAAAAGCAAAAGTCCAAGACCAAATGGCTTCACTAGTGAATTCTACCAAACATTCAAAAATGATTTAATACCTGTCTTCTTCAGACTCTTCCAAAAAATTGAAGAAGAAGCAATATTTCCTAACTTATTTTACGAGGCCAACATTACCCTAATACCAAAACCTGGTAAGGATAACACAAAAAAAGAAAACTACAGACCAATAGCTCTGGTGAATACAGATGCAAAAATCCTAAACAAAATACTAGCAAATCAAATACAACAATATATTTGAAAGATTATATATCACAATCAAATAGGGTTCATTCTAGGGGCAAAAGGATGGTTCAACATACACAAATCAATGTGGTACATCACATACACAAAATAAAGGATAAAAATCATAGGATTATATCAACAGATGCAGAAAAAGAATTTGACAAGACACACATCCATTTATGATTAAAACGCTTAATAAAATGCATATAGAAGGCAAGTACCTCAACTTAATAAAGGCCATATATGACAAACCCTCAGCTAATATCATATTGAAAATGATAAAAAACTGAAAGCTTTTCCTTTAAAATCAGGAACAAGACAGGGATGCCCCCAAAACCACTGTTATTCAACACAGTATTGGAAGTCCTAGCCAGAGCAATCAGGCAAGAGAAAGAAATACTAGGCATCCAAATTGGAAATGAAGAAGTTAAATTGTCACTTTTTGCAGATGACATGGTCCTTTACATAGAAAACCCTAAAACCTCACAAAAAAAAAAACAAAAAAAACACACAAAAAAACTATTAGAACCAATA